>NC_092238.1:49086300-49136300 GCF_036320965.1 Panulirus ornatus | reverse complement strand
CCAGAATTTTCGCCCCCTCTCCCACCCTATGATCCACTTCCGCTTCCATGGTTCCATCCGCTGCCAGATCCACTCCCAGATATCTAAAACACTTCACTTCCTCCAGTTTTTCTCCATTCAAACTCACCTCCCAATTGACTTGACCCTCAACCCTACTGTACCTAATAACCTTGCTCTTATTCAAATTTACTCTTAACTTTCTTCTTCCACACACTTTACCAAACTCAGTCACCAGCTTCTGCAGTTTCTCACATGAATCAGCCACCAGTGATGTATCATCAGCGAACAACAACTGACTCGCTTCCAAGCTCTCTCATCCCCAACAGACTTCATACTTGCCCCTCTTTCCAAAACTCTTGCATTTACCTCCCTAACAACCCCATCCATAAAGAAATTAAACAACCATGGAGACATCACACACCTCTGCCGCAAACCTACATTCACTGAGAACCAATCACTTTCCTCTCTTCCTACACGTACACATGCCTTACATCCTCGATAAAAACTTTTCACTGCTTCTAACAACTTTCCTCCCACACCATATATTCTTAATACCTTCCACAGAGCATCTCTATCAACTCTATAATATGCCTTCTCCAGATCCATAAATGCTACATACAAATCCATTTGCTTTTCTAAGTATTTCTCACATACATTCTTCAAAGCAAACACCTGATCCACACATCCTCTACCACTTCTGAAACCACACTGCTCTTCCCCAATCTGATGCTCTGTACATGCCTTCACCCTCTCAATCAATACCCTCCCATATAATTTACCAGGAATACTCAACAAACTTATACCTCTGTAATTTGAGCACTCACTCTTATTCCCTATCTATCCCTGGGGATAGGGGAGAAAGGATACTTCCCACGTATTTCCTGCGTGTCGTAGAAGGCGACTAAAAGGGGATTGAGTGAGTGGCTGGAAATCCTCCCATCTCTTTTTTTTTTTTTTATTTTCCAAAAGAAGGAACAGAGAAGGAGACCAGGTGAGGATATTCCCTCAAATGGCCAGTCCTCTGTTTTTTTTTTTTTTTTTTTTTTTTCCAAAAGAAGGAACAGAGAAGAGGTCCAGGTGAGGATATTCCCTCAAAGGCCCAGTCCTCTGTTCTTAACGCTACCTCGCTATCGCGGGAAATAGCGAATAGTATAAAAAAAAAAAAAAAATATATATATATATATATATATATATATATATATATATATATATATATATATATATATATATAATTTTCCAATGTAAGATAATCTCCTTTACCATTTTGTTTTTCCTTTCATTGATAACTAGGACACCTTGTCCAGTTGTCAGGGATTATGTCGTTTCGTGTTCTGGTTCTGGAGCATCCTTACTATAATTTTTCTCATAATACCGGATGACTGACATAATCTCATGAATGCTATGATTGACCATCAGGACCCCATGAAATTATAATCTTGACAGATGGAAAAGAACTGTCGACCGCAGTCCGTAGACAAGTTGCTGAGGATGGGTTGGGTAAGGGGAAGGTTAGCATTTAGTCTCAGTCTGTCATAGTACACTGTCCGATCTTCCGTCAAGAGTACAATAACATAAAATGATTTCGAAAAATAACGTAATAAAGCAGTCTTACAAACATCAGTATAAGCATAAAAAGTATAAGCTCTTTTGCACTGAAACAATATAAGAAACTATGTCATACGTAACAGCTAAATGTTTAGTGAACATCGAAATTGGAATTTCTGAATTACAGTTGTTGTTTGATAACTAGAAATACCAGTTGAGCAACTAAGGTCGTGTGAGAGAAATGATGTATATCAAATGAGTCAACGTACCTGACCTGACAACTAGTTTCCAGGAGGCAATTTGCTCGCGTGTGTAATATGGGAATACAAGTCCATGTGAGCTCACGGAACTGCAGCTTCATGGGAACTCATGAAGTATCGTGGCAGTGCAATTATCCAGTGGGAGTTTCCTCGAGTCTGGCCACGACAGAGTGGATATCTGCTGGATATCTTCACACAGGTAGTACCTCTCAACAAGCGTCACTATGGTGCCGCTCTGGTGAATTATCATCAGTAGTGGAAATTTCCCCTCGAGTACGGAGAACGGTACTGCTGAGGGAAGCTGCTTGCATAGTTCGGAGGCTGGTGCCACTATTTGCTGCTGAAGACATCCCTAGCTGGGTTAACACCAGAAGCTGACACTACTCACACTCAATGGTGCTTTCTGGGCCTTTCTTAACTTAAGATTATATCAAATATCAGAACAAATTTATACAAATGTGTAAGCCAAGAAAGAGATCTTAGAGACAAACAATCTCACTTACGAAGACAAGCTTCCCACCAAAGGAAATGAGTAGATTTTGCCTGAATGATAATCTAGCTTATCTGAGGATTTGTTGGTTAGGTAAACGTCCTTCATATGTAACGTGTAGGTTGATTGCTTTGTGAGTGAGAGGTTTCCCTTTACACCAGTTGAACGATTTCTAATGTTAGAAGCTGTAAAGAGAAGAGCAGGGGATCTGGCAAAGGAATTAGTGAATCGTGCCTACTGTGGGTAGGAGGCAAGGCATTAAGAAGAGGATTTCAGACCAACTTTACGGGAGGAATAAAGCTCAGTCTAGAACAACAGATTCAAATGAAAGAATTTGGGGAAAGAGCGAACGAGGAATCTGAATTACAAAAGGAATTTCTGAAGACGTAATCGATATCAGTAATATTAAACCATAAGAATTTTTCAGCACCCTTAAGCTACCGACATACAAGCTGACAACAATTACAGCCAGTAACAATCTATTTTGACAAAGCTAACCTACTGCAGTAGATCTACCGCAGGATTAATGAAACAGCTTACACAGAGGACGTAAAACTGTTCAAGTTCACTCAATCATGGGCTATATATTTAGATGTTAATGGTTGTATACGTAAAGTTATAAATTGAGAAAATCACTCAAACAATTTCTTTTTTTTTTTTTTTGATAAGGATCTCGTCCAGGAAAAGCATGCTTTTACAAATAGAAAACTGAGTGCAACTTGTAAAAATCTTAGAAATACCAGACTACTGAGGAAAAATTTCAAAGAAGATTACCTGATGATATTTCAGTGTATCAAGAAAATATCTTGTCTCTAACACCCACATATTAAAACAAAAACGAGAAGTTCCCTGTAATAAAATGGGTACTATAAAAACCTGCTGTATATCCAGACGTGCTTGTGTTTGCTTTACAGAACGATTTACTGAGACATCTAATATTCTTTTTGTTGCTATTTTTCAGTGTTCTATCACAGCAACTTTTCAAGCAGAACCTTTTTTCCGCGTTTTGAAATGTTTAGCTTGTTGTATATCACACTGTAGTGCTAAAAGAAAGTGCTGTAAATTGTGAGGTAAAAGAAAGAGAAAATTGCTTCTACTTGTCTGCTTTGGAAACACTGCGTGGATTTTGTGGGAACGCGGAACTCTCGAATTCCTAATACACAAGGTCGTCTTTTTTGTAACCTTTTTTTTTTTACTAAATTCTTTTTTCATTAATATATAATTTCTGTTTATTTTCTCAGCATCCCAGTAGGTCAACAGAGTTCTATGTGTTGTGGGAAGTTTGCCGTTTAGTTCTACATTAATAATCTTGCGATGCCTTCGATTTGCAGGCTTTGCGTAGACAAACGGATTTTGAAGGTTTGTTGGCCGCAGCTACTGATAGAACAACCTCTATCATATAGATACGTGTTTCTCAGGGCATCATCGACTCTAGTTCGCTGAGAGGATAGGGGAGTGAGTCATCAACGTAGGACAGCACCCCTGTGGGTGTTAAGACACTCCAAAGTAATCCTTCTTCTCTCACCAGGGAAAGCTGACCCTTCTAGCTACTGCGAAGAGGTACGAAGCCTCATACACGTTTACCTTTGATGCTAATAATTATGACAGTTCGGTATCTGTTTTTAGGTAATGACAACGAACTCGACGGAGGCCTCTCGTCGACTCTATAACCCGAGGACAGCTGGAGGAATTTTGCTCCAAAAACCCTTCACGTCGTAAATGCTTTTGCCTTCCAGGTGCCACGATAGATAATGTTTTGAGGTCGCTTTTACCACTGCATATATTGTTTGGTTAACAAGACAGTTTCGATGAAATACCCGATTTTAAAAGTGTATATTTCCATGATCTTTGTATTGATCCTGATAAGCAAACTCGGGATGATATAGTCAATGAAAAAGACATGAACGTGGCTTGAAAAAGATTCAAAACAACTTTTAAAGCAGCAGAGGGAACATACGTCGTAGACGGCCTAATTCTGAAACGAAACCAAGATGGAAGGACGGTGAAACATTCTAATACCTGTTGGCTAAAAACGTAGCTCATTAGAAACTCAGAATATCCAATAAACAACATGATAGACATAATTCCTGTAAATTTGCGTGGAGAAAGAGGGACAGTTATACGACAAACTTTATTGATGAAAATAGCAAAAGAACTTAGTTTTACAGCTATATAAGAAATAAGACAGTCATTACTTAGTCAATACATCCATTAATTACAGAAAATGGTTACTTGGTTTAAGACAGCGATGATATGGCAAACTTATTAAATGACTTCCTTTTTTTTTTTACATCGTATTTGTAGACACAGCCTGTCACGAATCCAGTTTCAGTGAAGACATAATTTCAGTAATAATCGGAATGAGAATAATCAAAACTGCAGGCCATTACGAGCTTTATCCAAGATCAATGAAAGAAGCCAAAAATAAGTTAGTTCAGCCCTTGACTGCCCTTTTCAGTAAGTCACTAGCTACAGGAAAATTTGCAGACAAATTAAAGTTTGTCAGTGTAACACCGACATTCAAAAAAGGTAATAAGGTACTGCCTGAAAATTATCTTCCTGTCAGCATAACGCCTGTTGTTGGAAAACGTATGAAAACTATCATTCGAGGAAGAATTGTAAACCTTTTACAGAACCACCGCTTAGGGAAAACAATTCTCAGCATGGTTTTCGACGAAACCGCTCATGTCTCATAGATTAGCTTGATATCTATTATGATATGACCAACAAGTATGATGAAAGGAAAGTAGCTGATGATATCTCTCTAGATATTCAAAGATCTTTCTATAGGATTCCTCATAAAAGAGGCTAATAAGAATTAAGTCAAATGGTATTGAAGGGGTTGTACTTCAGTCGACAGGAAATCGGTTAAGTGGCCGTAAAAAAAGAGTAAACATTAATGGTCAAGCCTAAGAATAGTTAGACGTAGCAAGTGGAGTTCCTGAAGGATCAGTCATGGGACTGGGCTTCTTTCTCACTATATATCTATTCATTTATTTGTTATGATTAGTCGCTGTCTCCCGCGTTAGTGAGGTAACGCAAAGAAACAGACGAAAGAATGGCCCAACCCACCCACATACACATGTATATACATGAACACCCTGAACACGCACATATACAAAAACAATACATTTCAACATATACATACATATACATACACAGAAATATACACATATACACATGTATATATCCATACTTGCTGCCTTCATCCATTTACGTCGCCACCCCGCCACACATAAAATAGCACCCCTCTCCTCCCGAGCGTGCGCAAGGTAGCGCTAGAAAAAAGACAACAACGGCTACATTCCTTCACACTCAGTCTTTAGCTGTCATGTGTAATGCACCGAAAACATAGCACCCTTTCCATATGCAGGACCCATGGTTTACCCCAGACGCTTCACATGCCCTGGTTCAGTCTATTGACGGCACGTCGACCCCGGTTTACCACATAGTTTCAATTCACTCTATTCCTTGCACGCCTTTCACCCTCCTGTATGTTCAGGCCCCAGTCACTCAAAATCTTTCTCACTCCATCTTTCCACCTCCAATTTGGTCTCTCACTTCTCCTTCCCTCCAACTGTGACACATATATCCTTTTTGTCAATCTGTTTTTATTCATTCTCTCCGTGTGACTAAACCATTTCAATACACCCGCTTCTGCTCTCTGAACCACACTCTTTTTATTACCACACATCTCTCTTACCTCTTCATTACTTACTCGATCAAACCATCTCACACCTCATATTGTCCTCAAACATTTCATTTCCAGCACATCCACCCTCCTCCGCACAACACTATCTATAGCCCATGCCTCGCAACCATATAACATTGTTGGAACCACTATATCTTCAAACATACTCAGTTTTGCTCTCAAAGATAATGTTCTCGCCCTCCACACTTTCTTCAACGGTCCCAGAACCTTCGCCCCCTCCCCCACCCTGTGACTCACTTCCGATTCCATGGTTCCATCCGCTGCCAAATCCACTCTCAGATATCTAAAACACTTCACTTCCTCCAGTTGTTTTCCATTTAAACTTACCTACTAGTCAATCTGTCCCTCAAGCCTACCGAACATAATTGCCTTGCTCTTATTCACATTTACTCTCAGCTTTCTTCTTTCACACTCTTTACCGAAGACAATCACCATCTTTTGCAGATTCTCACCTGAATCAACCACTAGTGCTGTATCATCAGCGAACAACAACTGACTCACTTCCCAAGCTTTCTCATCCACAACAGACTGCATACTTGCCCCTCTCTCCAAAACACTTCCATTCACCTCCCTAACCACCTAATCCATAAACAAATCAAACAACCATGGAGACATCACGCACCCCTGCCGCAAACCGACGTTCACTGGTAACCAATCACTTTCCTCTCTCCCTACTCGTACATATGCCTTATATCCTTGGCACTGCTTTTAGCAACTTACCTTCCACACCATATTCACTAAATACCTTGTACAAAACATCTCTATCAACCCTATTACATGCCTTCTCCAGATCCATAACGCTACATACAATTCAATTTGTTTTTCTAAGTATTTCTCACATATATTCTTCAAAGCAAACATCTGGGCCACACATCCTCTACCGCTTCTGAAACGACACTGCTTTTCCCCTGTCTGATGCTCTGTACATGCCTTTACCCTCACAATCAACATCTTTCCAAATAATTTTCCAGGAATACTCAACAAACTTATACATATGTGATATTAGCACTCAACTTTCTCCCTTTTGCCTTTGTACAATGGCACTATGCATACATTCCGCAAATCCTCTGGCACTTCACCATGAACCATACATACAGTGAGTATCCTTACCAACCAGTCAACAACACAGTCACCCCCTTTTTAATAAATTCCACTGTGATACCATTAAAACACACCGCCCTGCCGGCTTTCATCTTCCGCAAAGCTTTCGCTACCTCTTCTCTGTTTACCAAACCATTCTCCCTGACCCTCTCACTTCGAACACCGCTTCGACCAAAACACTTTATATCTGCCACTCTATCAACAAACACATTCAACAACCCTTCAAAATACTCACTCCATCTCCTTCTCACTTCACCACTACTTGTTATTACCTCCCTGTTAACCCCCTTCACTAATGTTCCCATTTGTATTCTTGTCATACGCACTTTGTTTACCACCTTCCAAAACATCTATCTATTCTCCCTACAGTTCATTGATACTCGTTCACCACAACTTTCATTTGCCCTCTTTTCACCTCTTGCACATTTCTCTTGACCCCCTGCCTCTTATTTTTACACATCTCTCAGTCATTTCTTTTGCACATCTCTCAGCCATACTTTCCTGCAATAATCGTCCAAACGCTTCTCTCTTCTCTTTCGTTAACAAACTTACTTCTTCATCCCAACACTCACTACCATTTCTAATCTGTCCACCTCCCACCTTTCTCATGTCACAAGCATCTTTTGAGCAAGCCATCACTGCTTCCTTAAATGTCCCACTCCTCCTCCACTCCCCTTACGTCATTTGCTCTCACCTTTTGCCATTCTGCACTCAATCTCTCCTGGTACCTCTTCAAACGAGCCTCCTTTACAAGCTCGCATACTCTCACCACCCACTTCTCCCCAACATTTTCTCTTCTTTTCTGAAAACCTCTACAAATCTTCATGTTCGCCTCCACAAGATAATTAGCAGACATCCCTCCAGTTGCATCCTCTCAGCACATTAACATTGAAAGGTCTCTCTTTCACGCCCCTATCAATTAGCACGTAATCCAATAACGCTCTCTGGCCATTTCTCCTATCTCCATACGTATATCTATTTAAATCTCTCTTTTTAAAAAAGGTATTTCCAATCTCCGGTCCTTTTTCAGCACACAGGTCTACAAGCTCTTCACCATTTCCATTTACAACACTGAACAAAACATGTACACCAATTTTGTCCTCAGCTGCCACATTACTCACATTTGCATTCAAATCACCCACCGCAATAACCCGGTCTTGTGCATCAAAGCTGCTAACACACTCACTCAGCTGCTCCCAAAACACTTGCCTCTCAAGATCTTTCTTCTCATGACAAGGCGCATAGGCACCAATAATTATCCATCTCTCTCTATCCACTTTCAGTTTTACGAATATTAACCAAGAGTTTACTTTGTTATACTCTATCACATACTCCCACAACTCCTGCTTCAGGAGTAATGTTACTCCTACCTTTGCTCATGTCCTCTCACCAATCCCTGACTTTACTCACAAGACATTCCCAAACCAATGTTCCCCTTTACTCTTGAGCTTTGTTTCACTGAAACCCAAAGCGTCCAGGTTCTCTTCCTCAGTCATATCACCTATCTCTCTTTTTTTCTCATATTGGTTACAACCATACACATTTCGGCACCCCAATCTGAGCCTTCGAGAGGATGAACACTCCCTGCATGACTCTTTCATCTGTTCCCCTTTTAGAAAGTTAAGTACAATTTGCTGATGATGCAAAATACGATTTGCTGATGATAGAAAGTTGGAAAATTGATATAGAAATGAACTTGAATGTCTATGGCATCAAAGTGACGTAGAGTAACTGATGAACTGGGGTCTAAGCGGCAAATGGTTTTTGAAATCGATATGAGAACAATTTTACATATTAGTTGTTAAAGTGAAAAGGCAAGTTTCAGAATGAGTTTTGGTAATTGAGGAAAAAGGCTTGGGCGTAATAATCTTTGATGTACTAAAACCAAGCAAGCAGTGTACAAAAACAGTGAAAAGAACGAACAGAATTCTTTGTTTCATAGACAGAGCCTTTTAATCCAAGATCAGGGAAATCATTCTTACTCTACAGTTAATTGATTCGTTCATATCTGTGCTCAATGTTGGTCATCCTACCTCAAAAAAGACTTAGACAAAATGGAGAGGTACGGTGTCGAGGACAAAGATGATCTCTGGAATGAATAACAAATTCTTCAAGGCCATATTGAACGACTTGAATGTATTTAGCTTCGAAAGGAGAAAATTGAGAGGTGATTTAATACAGTTATCAAAAACTATTCCGATAGTCATGATCTATCAAGTTATCTAAAACTTAATCGTCTGATTTTAGTCATAGTTATGGATACAAACTCGTGGGCAAACGAGTACCTTGAATGCTAGGCACTACTTATTCAACAGGATGATTAAAATAAGGAACGATTTGCGAATTTGAGTTGTTGAAAGCAATGCTATAGACACGTTTTAAAGCAGACTTAATATTTACTTCACTAAGTCCAACAATCTCATTATTTACGCTTCCATAGTCAAAATGACAGGTTTGCAGGTTATTCTCTTTGAGTAATCTGTATGCCTCCTAACATTTATGATATTAATATGTGAGTTTCTGATATGTTCCAATGTCACAAACAGCCTCGGAAAGATACCCTGGTCAATTTCTCTTTGAATTATTTTGTATTCCTTTGTATTCCTATGTATCATCGTGACAAAACCAAACTCAGTACAACCATGTCACCATCATAGGTAATAGCCACATTAGATGTAGTCAAATCAAAATAAGATCGCTTTACCAGAAGAATTATACCGTAAGATATAAAGGACGAGATATTCTCTACTACCATAACTTTGCCTTTCATGAAATCTGTTATGAGAAAAGCTCAATGATCCATCACTGTAATGATGTCACAAAAAACCTTTACCATTATTGGTTGTCTTTAGTTGGTATGTTATGCAACTAAAAATCTAATCCATTGAGAATGAGCTTGAAAGCTATATTCAGTCTCATTTACTAAGATGAACTTTGCCGGGCAGTGACACATTTCAAGTTTTACTTGTACCATTTTTAGGGATAGTTGAAATAGCAATAGAAGAGAGAAAGCAAACACTCCAACTGAAATAAGATAAACCTGGTCACATTATGACCTAGAGAAATATAAGTCATTACAGGTAAATTCATGAACGAATATCTCTGGCTTTTAATTCATATCCAAATACAGTCTGAACGAAATTTAAGTATTTCCTCACTAGCAAAGCAAAACTTAAGCACAAGTTCAAACTCTGGTTGCTATAAAAAGAATCATAAGGCCTTTTGTGAGGGACATATGCTCTTGTCTGTTCCCCATAAACTCTGGCCAGATTAACAAAGGCGATGCAACGACACACAAACACACACATGCAAACGCATACATACATACATACATATATATATATATATATATATATATATATATATATATATATATATATATATATATATATATATATATATATATATATATATATATATATACATATATATATATATATATATATTTATTTATTTTCCTTTGTCGCTGTCTCCCGCGTTTGCGAGGTAGCGCAAGGAAACAGAAGAAAGAAATGGCCCAACCCACCCCCATACACATGTATATACATACGCGTCCGCGCACGCAAATATACATACCTATACATCTTAATGTACACATATATATATATATACACACACAGACATATACATATATACACATGTACATAATTCATACTGTCTGCCTTTATTTTTTCCCATCGCCACCTCGCCACACAAGGAATAACATCCCCCTCCCCCCTCATGTGTGCGAGGTAGCGCTAGGAAAAGACAACAAAGGCCCCATTCGCTTACACTCAGTCTCTAGCTGTCATGTAATAATGCCCGAAGCCACAGCTCCCTTTCCACATCCAGGCCCCACAGAACTTTCCATGGTTTACCCCACACGTTTCACATGCCCTCATTCAATCCATTGACAGCACGTCGACCACGGTATACCACATCGATCCAATTCACTCTAGCCCTTGCCCGCCTTTCAACCTCTTGCATGTTCAAGCCCCGATCACTCAAAATCTTTTTCACTACATCTTTCCACTTCCAAGTTGGTCTCCCACTTCTCGTTCCCTCCACCTCCGACACATATATCCTCTTGGTCAATCTTTCCTCACTCATTCTCTCCATGTGACCAAACCATTTCAAAACACCCTCTTCTGCTCTCTCAACCACGCTCTTTTTATTTCCACACATTTCTCTTACCCTTAAATTACTTACTCGATCAAACCACCTCACACCATATATTGTCCTCAAACATCTCATTTCCAGCACATCCATCCCCCTGCGCACAACTCTATCCATAGCCCACGCCTCGCAACCATACAACATTGTTGGAACAACTATTCCTTCAAACATACCCATTTTTGCTTTCCGAGATAATGTTCTCGACTTCCAAACATTCTTCAAGTCTCCCAGGATTTTCGCCCCCTCCCCTACTCTATGATTCACTTCCGCTTCCATGGTTCCATCCGCTGCCAGATCCACTCCCAGATATCTAAAACACTTTACTTCCTCCAGTTTTTCTCCATTCAAACTTACCTCCCAATTGACTTGACCCTCAACCATACTGTACCTAATAACCTTGCTCTTATTCACATTTACTCTTAACTTTCTTCTTTCACACACTCTAACAAACACAGTCATCAGCTTCTGCAGTTTCTGACATGAATCAGCCACCAGCGCTGTATCATCAGCGAACAACAATTGACTCACTTCCCAAGCTCTCTCACCCCCAACAGACTACATACTTGCCACTCTTTCCAAAACTCATGCATTCATCTCCCTTATATATATATATATATATATATATATATTATATATATATATATATATATATATATATATATATATATATATATATATATATATATATATATATATATATATATATATATATATATATCGATATATATATATATATATATATATATATATATATATATATATATATATATATATATATATATATATATATATATATATATATATATATATATATATATATATATATATATATATATATATATATATATATATATATATATTATATATATATATATATTATATTCCTTTCTCGTTCATCACTCGACATTTCATTTCTAATTTTTCTTACATTTTTCATTGATATAATTAATACTGTTTGCTCTCTTATACGTACTGTTGTTATTTATCAATTTATATATGTATTACTTACTGGATCAAGTAACCAACACTTCCCACTATTTCCATCCTCGTCTAGGCGACAATAGGGACGTAGCCCAGAACCTCCCCTACCTTGTTAAACTTTTCAAAATGGATACAGAGAAAGTCAGCGGGATCTCACACTCTCAAGGCTCCAGATGTGGCTGCCTATAACTGTTGCTGGATGTAACCAGATCTGAAAAAAAGTCATGGTAGTTTTTTTGAGAAAAACCTAATTGTCTTGGCTCCCTATGAAATGAATGCTCAAGGTAAAGGGAGAGTGTTTGCAACTGTTGGGAGTAATAGTCCAGGGTTATGACAGACACAGCACAGGCTGTATCATCAGCGAACAACAACTGACTCACTTCCCAAGCTCTCTCATCCCCAACAGACTTCATACTTGCCCCTCTTTCCAGGACTCTTGCATTTACCTCCCTAACAACCCCATCCATAAACAAATTAAACAACCATGGAGACATCACACACCCCTGCCGCAAACCTACATTCACTGAGAACCAATCACTTTCCTCTCTTCCTACACGTACACATGCCTTACATCCACTATAAAAACTTTTCACTGCTTCTAACAACTTGCCTCCCACACCATATATTCTTAATACCTATATATATATATATATATATATATATATATATACTGGGAAAACAATCACTCTTGAAGTAGAACCTTCAGACACAATTGAAAATGTGAAGGAAAATAGTGAAATTGGAGAAAAATGTAGCTTAGACATTGAAGCTTATTGATACAGTGGTTAAATTGATGAGAACTGCTATTGACGTTTGTGTAAATAAATCATACATTTCCTTTTTTCCATAGCCAGAGGTTGAACCATTATGTGACATTCATTTTTTTCATTCATTTCAAGCTAGAAGTTTCAGTTTTCTAAATTGTTTCTTACATTTTTCATATGTATATATATGTATGTATGTGTGTGTGTGTGTATATGTGCGTATGTATGTGTATGTGTGTGTATGTGTATATGTATATATATGTGTATATTATCCCTAGGGATTGGGTGAAAGAATACTTCCCACGTATTCCTCGCGTGTCGTAGAAAGCGACTAGAGGGGACGGGAGCGGGGGGCCAGAAATCCTCCCCTCCTTGTATTAACTTTCTAAAATGGGAAACAGAAGAAGGAGTCACGCGGGGAGTGCTCATCCTCCTCGAAGGCTCAGAGTGGGGTGCCTAAATGTGTGTGGATGTAACCAAGATGTGAAAAAAGGAGAGATAGGTAGTATGTTTGAGGAAAGGAACCTAGATGTTTTGGCTCTGAGTGAAATGAAGCTCAAGGGTAAAGGGGAGGAGTGGTTTGGGAATGTCTGGGGAGTAAAGTCAGGGGTTAGTGAGAGGACAAGAGCAAGGGAAGGAGTAGCAATACTCCTGAAACAGGAGTTGTGGGAGTATGTGATACAGTGTAAGAAAGTAAATTCTCGATTAATATGGGTAAAACTGAAAGTTGATGGAGAGAGGTGGGGGATTATTGGTGCATATGCACCTGGGCATGAGAAGAAAGATCAAGAGAGGCAAGTGTTTTGGGAGCAGCTGAATGAGTGTGTTAGTGGTTTTGATGCACGAGACCGGGTTATAGTGTTGGGTGATTTGAATGCAAAGGTGAGTAATGTGGCAGTTGAGGGAATAATTGGTATACATGGGGTGTTCAGTGTTGTAAATGGAAATGGTGAAGAGCTTGTAGATTTATGTGCTGAAAAAGGACTGATGATTGGGAATACCTAGTTTAAAAAGCGAGATATACATAAGTATACTTATGTAAGTAGGAGAGATGGCCAGAGAGCGTTATTGGATTACGTGTTAATTGACAGGCGTGCGAAAGAGAGACTTTTGGAGGTTAATGTGCTGAGAGGTGCAACTGGAGGGATGTCTGATCATTATCTTGTGGAGGCTAAGGTGAAGATTTGTATGGGTTTTCAGAAAAGAAGAGTGAATGTTGGGGTGAAGAGGGTGGTGAGAGTAAGTGAGCTTGAGAAGGAGACCTGTGTGAGGAAGTACCAGGAGAGACTGAGTACAGAATGGAAAAAGGTGAGAACAATGGAAGCAAGGGGAGTGGGGGAGGAATGGGATGTATTTAGGGAATCAGTGATGGATTGCGCAAAAGATGTTTGTGTCATGAGAAGAGTGGGAAGCGGGTTGATTAGAAAGGGTAGTGAGTGGTGGGATGAAGAAGTAAGAGTATTAGTGAAAGAGAAGAGAGAGGCATTTAGACGATTTTTGCAGGGAAAAAATGCAATTGAGTGGGAGATGTATAAAAGAAAGAGACAGGAGGTCAAGAGAAAGGTGCAAGAGGTGAAAAAAAGGGCAAATGAGAGTTGGGGTGAGAGAGTATCATTAAATTTTAGGGAGAATAAAAAGATGTTCTGGAAGGAGGTAAATAAAGTGCGTAAGACAAGGGAGCAAATGGGAGCTTCAGTGAAGGGCGCAAATGAGGAGGTGATAACAAGTAGTGGTGATGTGAGAAGGAGATGGAGTGAGTATTTTGAAGGTTTGTTGAATGTGTTTGATGATAGAGTGGCAGATATAGGGTGTTTTGGTCGAGGTGGTGTGCAAAGTGAGAGGGTTAGGGAAAATGATTTGGTAAACAGAGAAGAGGTAGTGAAAGCTTTGCGGAAGATGAAAGCTGGCAAGGCAGCAGGTTTGGATGGTATTGCAGTGGAATCTATTAAAAAAGGGGGTGAATGTATTGTTGACTGGTTGGTAAGGTTATTTAATGTATTTATGACTCATGGTGAGGTGCCTGAGGATTGGCGGAATGCGTGCATAGTGCCATTGTACAAAGGCAAAGGGGATAAGAGTGAATGCTCAAATTACAGAGGTATAAGTTTGTTGAGTATTCCTGGTAAATTATATGGGAGGGTATTGATTGAGAGGGTGAAGGCATGTACAGAGCATCAGATTGGGGAAGAGCAGTGTGGTTTCAGAAGTGGTAGAGGATGTGTGGATCAGGTGTTTGCTTTGAAGAATGTATGTGAGAAATACTTAGAAAAGCAAATGGATTTGTATGTAGCATTTATGGATCTGGAGAAGGCATATGATAGAGTTGATAGAGATGCTCTGTGGAAGGTATTAAGAATATATGGTGTGGGAGGAAAGTTGTTAGAAGCAGTGAAAAGTTTTTATCGAGGATGTAAGGCATGTGTACGTGTAGGAAGAGAGGAAAGTGATTGGTTCTCAGTGAATGTAGGTTTGCGGCAGAGGTGTGTGATGTCTCCATGGTTGTTTAATTTGTTTATGGATGGGGTTGTTAGGGAGATAAATGCAAGAGTTTTGGAAAGAGGGGCAAGTATGAAGTCTGTTGGGGATGAGAGAGCTTGGGAAGTGAGTCAGTTGTTGTTCGCTGATGATACAGCGCTGGTTGCTGATTCATGTGAGAAACTGCAGAAGCTGGTGACTGAGTTTGGTAAAGTGTGTGGAAGAAGAAAGTTAAGAGTAAATGTGAATAAGAGCAAGGTTATTAGGTACAGTAGGGTTGAGGGTCAAGTCAATTGGGAGGTGAGTTTGAATGGAGAAAAACTGGAGGAAGTGAAGTGTTTTAGATATCTGGGAGTGGATCTGGCAGCGGATGGAACCATGGAAGCGGAAGTGGATCATAGGGTGGGGGAGGGGGCGAAAATTCTGGGAGCCTTGAAGAATGTGTGGAAGTCGAGAACATTATCTCGGAAAGCAAAAATGGGTATGTTTGAAGGAATAGTTGTTCCAACAATGCTGTATGGTTGCGAGGCTTGGGCTATGGATAGAGTTGTGCGCAGGAGGATGGATGTGCTCGAAATGAGATGTTTGAGGACAATGTGTGGTGTGAGGTGGTTTGATCGAGTGAGTAACGTAAGGGTAAGAGAGATGTGTGGAAATAAAAAGGGCGTGGTTGAGAGAGCAGAAGAGGGTGTTTTGAAGTGGTTTGGGCACATGGAGAGGATAAGTGAGGAAAGATTGACCAAGAGGATATATGTGTCGGAGGTGGAGGGAGCAAGGAGAAGAGGGAGACCAAATTGGAGGTGGAAAGATGGAGTGAAAAAGCTTTTGTGTGATCGGGGCCTGAACATGCAGGAGGGTGAAAGGAGGGCAAGGAATAGAGTGAATTGGAGCGATGTGGTATACCGGGGTTGACGTGCTGTCAGTGGATTGAATCAAGGCATGTGAAGCGTCTGGGGTAAACCATGGAAAGCTGTGTAGGTATGTATATTTGTTTGTTTGGGCGTATGTATATACATGTGTATGGGGGTGGGTTGGGCCATTTCTTTCGTCTGTTTCCTTGCGCTACCTCGCAAACGCGGGAGACAGTGACAAAGTATAAAAAAAATATATATATATATATATATCCCTGGGGATAGGGGAGAAAGACTACTTCCCACGCATTCCTCACGTGTCGTAGAAGGCGACTAAAGGGGACGGGAGCGGGTGGCTGGAAACCCTCCCCTCCTTGTATTTGAACTTTCTAAAACATAAAAAAAAGAAAGAGTCACGCGGGAAGTGCTCATTCTTCTCGAAGGCTCAGATTGGGATGTCTAAATGTGTGTGGATGTATCCAAGATGAGAAAAAAGGAGAGATAGGTAGTATGTTTCAGGAAAGGAACCTGGATGTTTTGGCTCTGCATGAAACGAAGCTCAAGGGTAAAGGGGCAGAGTGGTTTGGGAATGTCTTATGGGAGTAAAATCAGGGGTTAGTGAGAGGACAAGAGCAAGGGAAGGAGTAGCACTACTCCTGAAACAGGAATGATGGGAGTATGTGATAGAGAGTAAGAAAGTAAACTCTAGATAGATTTGGGTAAAACTGAAAGTGGATGGAGAGAGATGAGTGATTATTGGTGTTATGCACCTGGGCATGAGAAGAAAGATGATGAGAGGCAAGTGTTTTGGGAGCAGCTGAGTGAGTGTGTTAGTAGTTTTGATGCACGAGACCGGGTTGTAGTGATGGGTGATTTGAATGCAAAGGTGAGTAATGTGGCAGTTTAGGGAATAAATGGAAATGGTGAAGAGCTTGTAGATTTATGTGCTGAAAAAGAACTGGTGATTGTGAATACCTGGCTTTAAAAGAGATATAGACATAAGTATACGTATGTAAGTAGGAGAGATGGCCAAAGAACGTTATTGGATTACGTGTTAACTGACAGGCGCGCGAAAGAGAGACTTTTGGATGTTAACGTGCTGAGGGGTGGAACTGGAGGGATGTCTGAGCATTATCTCGCGGAGGCGAAGGTGAAGATTTGTAGAGGTTTTCAGAAAAGAAGAGAGAATGTTGGGTGAAGAGAGTGGTGAGAGTAAGTGAGCTTGGAAAGGAAACTTGTCTGAAGAAGTACCAGGAGAGACTGAATACAGAATGGAAAAAGGTGAGAACAGAGGACGTAAGGGGAGTGGGGGAGGAATGGAATGTACTTAGGGAAGCAGTGATGGCTTGGGCAAAAGAAGCTTGTGGCACGAGAAGCGTGGGAGGTGGGCAGATTAGAAAAGGTAGTGAGTGGTGGGATGAAGAAGTAAGATTATTTGTGAAAGAGAAGATAGAGGTATTTGGACGAGTTTTGCAGGGAAATAATGCACATGACTGGGAGATGTATAAAAGAAAGAGGTAGGAGGTCAAGAGAAAGGTGCAAGAGGTGAAAAAGAGGGCAAATGAGAGTTGGGGTGAGAGAGTATCATTTAATTTTAGGAAGAATAAAAAGATGTTTTGGTAGGAAGTAAATATAGTGCGTAAGACAAGGGTACAAATGGGAACTTCAGTGAAGGGGGCTAATGAGGAGGTGATAACAAATAGTGGTGATGTGAGAAGGAGATGGAGTGAGTATTTTGAAGGTTTGTTGAATGTGTTTGATGATAGAGTGGCAGATATAGGGTGTTTTGGTCGAGGTGGTGTTCAAAGTGAGAGGGTTTGGGAGAATGATTTGAAAAACAGAGAGGATGTAGTAAAATCTTTGCTGAAGATGAAAGCCAGCAGGCAGCGGGTTTGGATGGTAATGTAGTGGAATTTATTACAATGGGAGTGATTCTACTGTTGACTGGTTGGTAAGGTTATTTGATTTATGTATGACTCATGGTGAGATGCCTGAGGATTGGCGGAATGCTTGCATAGTGCCATTGTGGAAAGTCAAAGGGGATAAAAGTCAGTGCTCAAACTACAAAGGTATAAGTTTGTTCAGTACTCCTGGGAAATTATATGGGAGGGGATTGATTGAGAGGTTGAAGGTATGCGAAGAGCATCAGACTGGGGAAGAGCAGTGTGGTTTCAGAAGTGGTTGAGGATGTTTGGATCAGGTGTTTGCTTTGAAGAATGTATGTGAGAAATACTTAGAAAAGCAAATGGATTTGTTTGTAGCATTTATGGATCTGGAGAAGACATATGATAGAGTTGATAGGGATGCTCTGTGGAAGGTATTATTAATATATGGTGTAGAGGTCAAGTTGTTAGAAGCAGTGAAACGTTTTTATTGAGGATGTAAGTCATGTTTACGTGTAGGAAGAGAGGAAAGTGACTGCTTCTCAGTGAGTGTTGGTCAACCGCAGGGGTGTGTGATGTCTCCATGGTTGTTTAATTTTCTTATGGATGGGGTTGTTAGGGAGGTGAATGCAAGAGTTTTCGTAAGAGGGGCAAATATGCATTCTGTTGTGGATGAGAGAGCTTAGAAAGTGAGTCAGTTGTTGTTCGCCGATGATACGGCGCTGGTGGCTGATTTGTGGGAGAAATTATAGAAGCCGGTAAATTGTGTGAAAGAAGAAAGCTGAGAGTAAATATGAATAAGAGCAAGGTTATTTGGTACAGTAGGGTTGAGGGATAAAAACATTTGGGAGGTAAGTTTGAATGAAGAAAAACTGGAGGATGTGAATCATTATAGATATCTGGCAATAGATCTGGCAGCGGATGGAACCATGGAAGCGGAAGTGAATCATAGGGTGGGGGTGGGGGCGAAAGTTCTGGGAGCGTTAAAAAATGTATGAAAGTCGAGAACATTATCTCGGAAAGCAAAAATGGGTATGTTTGAAGGAATAGTGCTTCCAAGAAAGTTATATGGTTGCGAGGCGTGGGCTATAGATAGAGTTGTGCGGAGGAGGGTGGATGTGCTGGAAATGAGATGTTTAAGGACAATATGTGCTGTGAGGTGGTTTGATCCAGTAAGTAATAATAGGGTAAGCGAGATGTTTGGCAATGAAATGAGTGCGGATGAAAGAGCAGAAGAGGATGTTTTGAAATGGTTTGGTCACATGGAGAGAATGAGTGAGGAAAGATTGGCCAAGAGAATATATGGATCAGAGGTGTAGGGAATAAGGAGACGTGGGAGACCAAATTGGATGTGGAAAGATGGAGTGAAAAAGATTTTGATTTACGGGGCCTGAACATGCAGGATGGTTAAAGGCGTTCAAGGAAGAAAGTGAATTGGAACGATGTGATATACCGGGTTCGACGTACTGTCAATGGATTGAACTAGGGCATGTGAAGCGTTTGGAGTAAGCCATGAAAAGTTCTGTGGGTCTTAGATGCGGAAAGGTAGCTTTGGTTTCAGTGCATTATACATGACAGCTAGAGACTGAGTGTGAGCGAATGTGGCCTTTGTTGTCTTTTCCTAGCGCTACCTCGCGCACATTTGGGGAAAGGCTTTTGTTATTTCATGTGTGGCGTGGTGGCGATAGGAATGAATAAAGGCAGATAGCATGAATTATGTATATGTGTATATATGCATATGTCTGTGTGTATACATATATGTATACGTTGAGATGTATAGGTATGTATATGTGCGTGTCTGGACGTGTATGTATATACATGTATATGTGGGTGGGTTGGGCCATTCTTTCGTCTATTATCTTGCGCTACCTGGCTAACGCGGGGGACAGTGACAAAGAAAAATAGATAGATAAATATATATGCAATTTGGAATAACCTCAACCCACGTGAAATCAGCAGTGCTCAAAGCCAGCCCATTAATAGATCCTTTTAGGGGAGCGATCAGTGGTTACCTTGACATGGACCCCTCGTCTAGTTCCTCCGCTTGGTGTTGATCTTGTCCTATGCAGCGGCAGGTAATTTTCATGGTATGCTCTGCACCGGCAGGTAACGTTGATAGTGTGCTATGCAACGGCAGGTGATGGTGATGGTGTGCCATGCACCGACCGGTAATGTTGATGGCGTGCTATGAACCGGCAGGTGATGGTAATGGTGTGTTATGCACCGGCAGGTGATGGTAATGGTGTGCTATGCACCGGCAGGTAATGGTGATGGTGTGCTATGCACTGGCAGGTAATGTTGATAGTATGCTATGTACCGACAGGTAATGTAGATGGCGTGCTATGAGCCGGCAGGTGATGGTAATGGTGTATTATGCACCGGCAGGTGATGGTAATGGTGTGCTATGCACCGGCAGGTGATGGTAATGGTGTGCTATGCACCGGCAGGTAATGGTGATGGTGTGCTATGCACTGGCAGGTAATGTTGATAGTATGCTATGTACCGACAGGTAATGTAGATGGCGTGCTATGAGCCGGCAGGTGATGGTAATGGTGTATTATGCACCGGCAGGTGATGGTAATGGTGTGCTATGCACCGGCAGGTGATGGTAATGGTGTGATATGCACCGGCAGGTAATGGTGATGATTTGCTATGTACAGGCACGTAATGTTGCTGGTGTGCTATGCACTAACAGGTGATGGTGATGGTGTGATATGCACCGTCAGAAAATGTTGATGGTGTGCTATGCACCATCAGGAAATGTTAATGGTGTGCTATGCACCAGCAGATAATGTTGGTGTGCTATGAAGCGGGAGGTGATGGTGAAGGTGTGCTATGCACTAGCAAGTAATTTTAATGATGTGCTATGCACTAGCAGTTCCTGTTGATGGTTTGCTATGCATTAGCAGGTGATAGTGATGGTGTGCTATACACTAGCAAGCAATGTTGATAGTTTGCTATACACCAGCAGGTAATGTTGATGGTGTGGTATGCACCAGCAGATAATGTTGGTGTGTTGTGCACCGGCAGGTGATGATGATGGTGTGCTATGCACTGTGATGTGATGATGATGGTGTGCTATGCACTAGCAGCTAGTGTTAATGGTGTGCTAAGCACCGGCAGTTACTGATGATGTGCTATGCACCGGCAGGTAATAATGATGGTGTGCTATATGCTAGCAGGTAATGTTGATGGTGTGCTATGTACCGGCAGATAATATTGATGGTATGCTATGCACCAGCAGGTAATGTCGTTGGTGTCCTATGCACTAGCAAGCAAAATTGATCCTGAGGTATGCACCAGCAGGTAATGTTGACCGTAACGTATGCTACAGGAAATATTGACCCGAAGGTATGCACTAACATTTAATGTTCAACTTGACGTATGCACCAGCGGGTTTGTATTGACCTTGAGGTATGCTGCATGTTATAGTGACCATGAGGGTGTATCAGCAGTAATATTGGCCGTGGGATATGCATCAGGTAATATTCACTTTGAGGTGTGAACCAGCAGGTAATACTGACCTTGAAGTATGCACCAATAAGTAATACTGACCTTGAAGTATGCATCAATAAGTAATACTGATTTTGAGGTATGCACCACCAGGTAATACTAACCTTGAGGTATGCACCACCAGGTAATACTAACCTTGAGGTATGCACCACCAGGTAATACTAACCTTGAGGTATGCACCACCAGGTAATACTAACCTTGAGGTATGCACCACCAGGTAATACTAACCTTGAGGTATGCAACACCAGGTAATACTAACCTTGAGGTATGCACCACCAGGTAATACTAACCTTGAGGTATGCACCACCAGGTAATACTAACCTTGAGGTATGCACCACAAGGTAATACTAACCTTGAGGTATGTACCACTAGGTAATACTAACCTTGAGGTATGTACCACTAGGTAATACTAACCTTGAGGTATGTACCACTAGGTAATACTAACCTTGAGGTATGTACCACTAGGTAATACTAACCTTGAGGTATGTACCACCAGGTAATACTAACCTTGAGGTATGTACCACCAGGTAATACTAACCTTGAGGTATGCACCACCAGGTAATACTAACCTTGAGGTATGTACCACCAGGTAATACTAACCTTGAGGTATGTACCACTAGGTAATACTAACCTTGAGGTATGTACCACTAGGTAATACTAACCTTGAGGTATGTACCACTAGGTAATACTAACCTTGAGGTATGTACCACTAGGTAATACTAACCTTGAGGTATGTACCACTAGGTAATACTAACCTTGAGGTATGTACCACTAGGTAATACTAACCTTGAGGTATGTACCACTAGGTAATACTAACCTTGAGGTATGTACCACTAGGTAATACTAACCTTGAGGTATGTACCACCAGGTAATACTAACCTTGAGGTATGTACCACCAGGTAATACTAACCTTGAGGTATGCACCACCAGGTAATACTAACCTTGAGGTATGTACCACCAGGTAATACTAACCTTGAGGTATGTACCACTAGGTAATACTAACCTTGAGGTATGTACCACTAGGTAATACTAACCTTGAGGTATGTACCACTAGGTAATCAGAAGGTGGAACGAAAGAAATGGTAGTGGAGTCATATGGATTAACTGTGGTGCTAAGTAAGTGTAGAGGATCGGAGTGTGACGTTTGATATCGCTGGGGAAGGTTAAAGATTGATTTGCCAGATGGGGTTCTACGATGGAATAGGAAGAATAGCATGAGTCAGTGGAGCTGTTGGATGGAAATAATTGTACGGTAGGTTGTGAAATAGTTAATCCAGGTCACAGCCAAAACTTTACACAACTGACAACAAATATATACGACTGAATCATAAGAACAACAGACCACTAGATCCCAACGAAGCTATCTATGGTAGTGGGAAAAATACAACTATTATGGATTAATGTGGTAGGAGTAGAAAGGCATAGTTCTCAAAGAAAATAGAGATTTTGACTATCGGAAGTTTTCTTTCAGTTTCTCTGCAAGTTATCCTAAAGATGACATTGCATCACCTCCTTAACCATACTCTATTCTTCAGCAAGAAATTAAAAGAGACTTATTGGACTAACGACGGACTAATGATACGCTCTCAGGAATTGCAAGGCATCCAGGGTCAACACTGGGTCTATGAATTATAAACACATCTCGCTAACTCTATCATAGTGTAATCTCTTTTCCTTCTGTTGGAAAATCCATTTACTATTTCATACTGAAATCTGGGTCAGCACCTGGAGGTCTCTAGTCGTAAAGTTATACGACACAACGGATAAGTTAGGTCCAGAGTCAGATTACATGAAAGTCATCAGCAGTAACTATTACTACGTTTGATGCTATGAAGTTTATGCCCCAAGTTTGACACATTTTCCAAACATACTCACACTCGATGCTCAGTGAAACAGGAACTGCAATCTATATATTCATATGAATCACTGTACACACACAAACACACACACACACACACACACACACACACACACACACACACACACACACACACATATTCATATATGTATTTGTATGAACTCATGTGGTGTAGCGGTTAGCGTTCCCATCCGTGACGCATGACGCATTCACAGGCCGCCTAGTCGAGTACATTGTTTCGAATGCTGGTTACGACAGTCGGTCCACAGTCAACCCAGCTATTCATCCACCCATAAGGGTGGGTCGATGAAATGAGTTCCTGGTACCTGGTAATATATATATGTATATACATATATGTATATATATATATATATATATATATATATATATATATATATATATATATATATATATATATATATATATATATATATATATATATATATATATATATATATATCTTTTTCAAACTGTTCGCCATTTCCCGCATTAGCGAGGTAGCGTTAAGAACAGAGGACTGGGCCTTTGAGGGAATACCCTCACCAGGCCCAATTCTCTGTTCCTTCTTTTGGAAAATTAAAAAAAAAAACGAGAGGGGAGGATTTCCAGCCCCCCGCTCCCTCCCCTTTTAGTCGCCTTTTACGACACGCAGGGAATACGTGGGAAGTATTCTTTGTCCCCTATCCCCAGGGAAAACACATATATATATATATATATATATATATATATATATATATATATATATATATATATATATATATATATATATATATATATTTCTTTTTTTATTATACTTTGTCGCTGTCTCCAGCGTTTGCGAGGTAGCGCAAGGAAACAGACGAAAGAAATGGCCCAAGCCACCCCCATACACATGTATATACATACGTCCACACACGCAAATATACATACCTACACAGCTTTCCATGGTTTACCCCAGACGCTACACATGCCCTGATTCAATCCACTGACAGTACGTCAACCCCGGTAGACCACATCGCTCCAATTCACTCTATTCCTTGCCCTCCTTTCACCCTCCTGCATGTTCAGGCCCCGATCACACAAAATCTTTTTCACTCCATCTTTCCACCTCTAATTTGGTCTCCCTCTTCTCCTCGTTCCCTCCACCTCCGACATATATATCCTCTTGGTCAATCTTTCCTCACTCATTCTCTCCATGTGCCCAAACCACCTCAAAACACCCTCTTCTGCTCTCTCAACCACGCTCTTTTTATTTCCACACATCTCTCTTACCCTTACGTTACTCACTCGATCAAACCACCTCACACCAAACATTGTCCTCAAACATCTCATTTCCAGCACATCCATCCTCCTGCGCACAGCTCTATCCATAGCCCACACCTCGCAACCATACAACATTGTTGGAACCACTATTCCTTCAAACATACCCATTTTTGCTTTCCGAGATAATGTTCTCGACTTCCACACATTCTTCAAGGCCCCCAGAATTTTCGCCCCCTCACCCACCCTATGATCCACTTCCGCTTCCATGGTTCCATCCGCTGCCAGATCCACTCCCAGATATCTAAAACACTTCACTTCCTCCAGTTTTTCTCCATTCAAACTCACCTCCCAGTTGACTTGACCCTCAACCCTTCTGTACCTAATAACCTTGCTCTTATTCACATTTACTCTTAACTTTCTTCTTCCACACACTTTACCAAACTCAGTCACCAGCTTCTGCAGTTTCTCACATGAATCAGCCACCTTCTTAACGCTACCTCGCTAACGCGGGAAATGGCGAATAGTTTAAAAGAAAGAAAAAGAAAAAAAAAAAAAAAAAAATATATATATATATATATATATATATATATATATATATATATATATATATATATATATATATATATATATATATATATATATATATATACATATATATATATATATATATATATATATATATATATATATATATATATATATATATATATATACATATATATATATATACATATATATATATATATATATATATATATATATACATATATATATATATATATATATATATATATATATATATATATATATATATATATATATATATATATATATATATATATATATATATATATATATATATATATATATATATATATATTATCACTGGAGATAGGGAAGAAAGAATACTTCTCACGTATCCCTGCGTGTCGTAGAGGGCGACTAAACGGGATGGGAGCGGAGGGCTGGAAATCCTCCCCTCTCGTTTTTAATTATCCATATACCTTCAAGTTGGTTTGTCAATAAAGCTTACTGGAAAGCTAAGAATACATATTATAAATCTAGGAACAAAATATTGAAAAGTATGACAGTTTTAAATATTAGGTTTTGCCCATTTCTCGTAACTTCGCTAATGTATGAGAGGTATGATAGAGCATTGCTTCGAGTAATAAATCTTGTTGACTTCGATTAGCAACACCCTCAGTAACACTTTGATTAAAAGTAGACCAAATTACCAGAAAATTGGAAGTGATTACGCCGTTAAATGAAAGACATGTAAAGATGTATATACATTCTCCAGACAGGTGAAACAGAAACTGAAAGATGCTGGGGAGAGTCACTCGATACTCAGAGGTGACTAAAGTAATGATATTGCTAAATTTCTGCAGGAAAACGATGACCTTGTAGTCCTCAAAAAACTATTCTCATTGTAATTGACCCTCACTGGATTGTAATACCCGTAATATCATTGAATCTGAATTTATATTGTTGGTGATAGATAACTTTGATTTGTCCTCCAAGTCACATTATACCATATGCTATTGTCAACCTAATCTTTATGAAAATATCATAAAGATAGTATAATGTAAGAAAAGTAGCTGCACACGTATTTCGTTACCCAGGTCATCCAACCCCAGACAATCTCCCTTAACCAAAAGAAACTCTCTACTTCTTTTTAATGGTCAGCTCAGTATATAGCCTGGCATGTGGTAGCTGGATGTTTAAGCTTTTGTGCTGGTGTTGGGATATGAAACTTTATGAACTGTTTACACCTGATTATGTGGATTGTCTCTGCGAAACATGTTGTGCATTGTCTATAGCAAAATACAAGTATCAAATGAAATCCTATTGCGTTGTGATTTAACCTTCATAGATATCATCACGGACTAGTGTGATCATCATATCAATATATATGGTACACTCTTATCGGCCAAACTCAAGGGAGGATGAACAGCTGGGATTGGCTCTGGGTCGACCACTTTGCTCAGGACTGGAACTCTTGCCGGCTCGACCTAGGGCGGATCCGTGTTGACTTATTGCTAGTAATGCCAATCACTGTTCCATGGAAGCCCATGTGTATGTGTGTGCGTGTGTGTGTGTGTGTGTCTAGGTGTGTGTTTGCGTGTGTGTCTCACCATTTCCATGGAAGTGTGTATATATATAAATTCATTTGTTTTCAAGTGAAAGATCACAGGTGTCGTAGGATCAAAGGTTAATCAGCCTGACTGACAAGGCTGAAGTGTGTACTTAATAGATCTGGTGCGCCGCCTGTGATAAAATGTTAGACTGTGTCTGAAAATGGTAGAGGGAGATTGAGTGTAGATGGCTCAATTAAAAGTGTTAAATCAATTGATGGAATGATCATAAGTATTGTGTTACAAGTATTACATACATACTGGTACATACACCAATTCGGTTTAGAATACTGGGTCCTGGGGCATTCATTCATGAGTGAACAGACAGAAGAACGGGATGTAAAGCACTGAACATAAAGAAGCGCACTGCAGTGTTTATTATAAATTGACGCACAATATCCTTGGCTGGGAATGAGGTCAGAATGAGGCAAAAATATTCATACGTAAAAAAGAAACATAGCAAACTATGTTACCTTGCAGTAAGAAATGGGAAGAATGAAAAAGAATACACTGCAGTATTACTAAGCGATATTAATAAAGGAAAATAGATAAGCAAAAATAGATGAAAAGGTATTTAGACTAAGATTGGCAAAGGCTTTAAAAAGTAAAGAAAAAAAAGATGATATTACTAAGTAAGAAAATTGCTGAAATGTATATAAATTCAGAATATATAGGTGAGGTAACACAAAGGGGAAAAAGAAAGCACAGAACATATAAGAAATATCTTACGATGCAGACGATCAAGATTTGTATGAAAGTATGAAATACAGGGTAGAAATATGAAGTGACTGTATGGAATAAGAAAAGCTAAAAGATAAAACTTAAATTGCTAAAGGGGAAGAAGATTATGTCGACACATGAATATTGAATACTTGGGTAAGGTATGTTAAAGGAAGATTATAGACAGTTATTATAAATGACAAAGGAATACGTATTTGAAACATAGAATAGCCATTACTGCGGAAATGGATGGATGAAATAAATGACCATATTCACTGTTAGAGTAAGATATAAAGGTAATCAGATCAACAAAGAGGAACTATAAGGTAGTTACTCGAGTGATGAAATATACAACCGAGAAAAACTCATACACTTTATCCTTCTGTTCGTTTCCAAAACTTGAATCATTGAGCGTAGCACATGTGCGTTCTTCGAGTATCAAGAGTGTTGTCTCCACAAATGATAGCACAATGGGGTATAAGAACACTGTTTACATTGTCAGGACCCCTCCGTCCTCACACTGTGAAGAATCTCCGCCTGCATTATAATGCCAGGACAAGGGACGGAAAAACCACTCCACCCATACCACTTGATCCACATCGTAAACATTAGTTTTAAATCCTCGTCTTTGTTCCTCATATTTGACTCTACTTCAGGTCAATGGAAGTCTTAGAAAGAATTGAGCAACAGTTGTGTGGATGGTTCCGAGCACCCAATCGATAAAAATGTTTCAAACCATTCCTGGTTTTAGCTACATGAGGCCAGCAGTTCACCTTAAGGTTAAAACGACTAGAGAAAAAGAGCACGAAAACCTTGGATACACCACGAGGTAAATTTGCGTAAAAGTTTGCTTATAGTATTTCAAAATGATTTGATGAGATGACCTAACAAATCAATTCATAGTTTTCCTTCTGTAGTAACTCACAGAATGAGGCCTAAAGGCAATGTTTGCATTAGTGGAGATGAGTTGATCACCATTCTGATTAATGTCCCATTGCACTGTTGCATCCAATGTTTCCGTTTTCACTGGTGATTTATCCTATGTGACTAATCTCTATTCCTTCCCTCGGTGAATTTAGTTAATATTTTGTTGAGGCCTCTTGACATCCCTAGAATATATGAGTGTAGCACAGGTGATCCCCCGGCCTCATTACTTCACTCTACATAACTGAGCTCACTCTCCCTCCCCTCACAACTCAACTACTGTTTCTTACACTGAACATTTCTCATCTCTGACTTCGGACCTACCCAACTTCGCAAAATGGGGAAACAAAAACTTGGTTAGATTCACAATCACAAATACGCTCTTTCGACCACTATTGCTAAATCTCGTTCGTTTCTTCTTAATCATTTTCAAAGCATCGCAATTTAAGCTAACGATAATATAGACATGTTATCCGTAACCATACCTCCACTCTATCTTGGAGACATTAAAGCTGCTTTTCAAATGCTATGGATGCTGTAGAGGTGCTTCAGTTCCTTCTCTTATGAGCAGCTATTCCATATCTACAAGGGCTTCCTTTGCTTACACATCTCCGAAGGCTTTATCTATTTCTTTTGTCAGAGTGGTATCGAAAACCTTCCGCCTGAGCAGTTCTCCTGCTATCACTTCCCGTCAACCTCCCCTTTGCATTCGCTGTGACGTTGCTTCCTTCTCTCTGTTCTTCCAGTATTATTTCATCACTTCTCGCGTTAACTCTCATCGTGTTGTCCATACCCTTTTGACTTGGACCCATGGTACGCGCGTTGCAGATGCTGACCATAAGTTCTGTGTGTAAAACAGCCTAACAGGGACTGACAGTTATGACATTTCCTTCGTTTCCTGTACCTTGAGGCTGTGGAATGTTCCCTCATATTTTGTTTCCTTCTTCTTGTAACTTTTCCTTAAGTTCTGGGTCGGTCTACAAGTACGCAAGCTCAAAATGATACTCCCTGCATTTCTTTTACTCATACCTGTTATGTGGCTTTATATTTGTGAAAGTCTTGATTAAAGTATGATTTTACTTGTGAAATTTCGGCTACGAAAAAACAAATCATTACCTATTGGAAAATTACTGAAGGTTGGATTTTATCGGTTTATCCATATAATTACATGAATATGTGTGTACATAAAATCCTTACATACATATCTGCATTCAAAAGCAAAATATTTGCTCATCACACAAACCTTTGTTTTTGAAATGCAGTTTCATGTTATTAGTTGATATTCAGTCCTGGATATTAATATGACACTGACTTTATAAAAACACACACTCCCGAAAAACTCAAACGTGTTGGTTTTGCAAAGAGACTATTGAAAACAACTTGTCTTATCTCCTCCCTCCATTTGACGAAAGCTATTGGGTTCATAGTTTGTTGGAGTATCTACCTGACTGTGTGAGTCAGTCGATGCATGAAAATGTTAATCTTAATGAGCCTCCTTCTTCACTTTAACTTATCCATAGTAAACCTGTGTTTTCGCCAAGAAGACTGTTGTAGTCTTGTAAAACGTCGAGCGGCCTTGTACTGGGAGTATATGCTTATGTGAAACCTGAACTTTTTGAAATTAAGCACTCCTTTCCTTATTTGGTAAGATAACCCTAAAATAGTTGTTGCATGACTGACATTGCAACTGGGAAAGGATCGATATTTGGGGATACGTTTCACCTGAATTTCAGAATGACTGGTGCAGGAAAGAGGAAGCTGGATCATCTTGTTGAATCCGAAGTGGTTAGTGAATATTATAAACAATATGCTGGTACATAAAGTGACATTTGTTTTACCTTACTAAACTTGAACTTTATCTCGGTTATCATGAATTGACCTTGAGCAACTGACCTTTGTCACATCTAACACACATTATCTTTGCCTTTTTTTCTATACTTTAACCTTAACCTCAGTTAATGTATATTAACATTTGCCTCGACTATCATGATGTGGCATATCTTTTTTCGTTTTGTGCAAGTTAGACTTTGGCTTCACATGTCACTCCTTAAATTTTTTCATCTACAACGAATTGGCTTTTGAGTGGCCCATCATACCAAGACTTTCGCCTCTTGTATCACTTGGGGTAATCTATTAGATGTTAGCTTCATAAGTTCTGTATAAAAAGGGAAAGGCAAAATGTCTATCACAATCTCCTTTCTCTTCCCTATGAGATACAGCGAGCAGATGTCTGGTTGACCCTTCCATCCGCCAAAATGCATCCTTATCTCGCTCTCTCCGGAACTCCTTCCCTCGTGGCACAACCGTTTTCCCTCGCCATCTCAGTCCTGATATTTGTTTCCTATCACTCGGCCTTCAAGAGTTCATTTCTTATCTTCCTTCTTTTTACCCTGTTATCACTGCTTACCTGCCGTTTCGCATTCCTTTGATTTATATAGTCAGAGTCTGTGTGCCTTAACCGGTGCTGGGGCAGGTGGCAGGTTAAGGCAGGGGAGGCTGGGAATGGTTATAACAAACCTTATCACCAAAATAAACAGTTGAGTGAACGTTTTGTTTGTAATAAACAACTGAGGCAACATTCTTCGAAATAGTAAATAGCTGACCCAACGATTTTTTTTTAACAATAAACTATCTAGAGTTTCCCACGTGTTTTTCATTTGATACTACTTTCTTCAAATAGTAAACAATTAAGCAATGTACTCTTTATATAGTAGCCATCTTTCCTCATGCAATTAGCAGCTAAGCAAGTGCTCGTTACAAACACAATGCAATAACGATCCTCATTGTTTCATTCAACAGCTGAACTAATTGCTGAGACAACGTGTTTCATGCATTAGATGCCAAAGTTCACATCAAAATAAACTGCCAAGACTGAATTCGTCTAAACAGTTGAACCATACATATAGCGTTTCGCCACTGGTCAAAACAATAAGATCACAAAAACAACGTGGGAAAATTAGTGTCCATCTCTGCTTTCGATTATTATTCATCTAGGAATTCCTTATCGACCAATACTGAACAGAGCTGATTGTCTCCACTTTCAAATTTAAGCTCATAATCTTATTCTGGATAATACACATTGATGATTAATGCATACCTTCACTCACTTCATATCCTGATTCATCATTACATTACTGGCCCAGGCTGTGCCTGGGGACCTTTATATTGTCTCAGTCAGCGAAAATTGTACCATTATCTGCCGAATCGGATTCAAATGGTGATGGGATTTTCATGTTTTTCCTCTTATGTAAAGCTGTGAGTTAAGTTGCTTTGTCTGGGATACTGAGCAAGAGGATTGCTTAGCAAGGAAAATGTGGGAGTGCCCAGAACTGCGGGTATATTAGAAGTAGTGGAAAATAAGAGATTTATCGTGAGTTATAACAATCCACTGTGATGGAGAAGGTTTTACGTGAATCAGGTATTGATTGATTAGTTGGGCTTTAAGGCCATGGTCATAAGGGGCCATCAGGGTCAACATATAACCACCAACCAAAAAATCTGAATCACCTCACACTACACAAACAGCCATGTCCTCATCGAAGAATCTGGGTTCCGTTTAGATGCCGCAAGTTCTTTTCCTCTGAACGACTGTGCTTCTTACGCGAAAGATTGAACCATCCATGTATGGGGAATTGCCTTAACAACCAGGGATGTTCTAGTTCTATTTACTTACTAGGCCAAGTTGAAGAATAGCGAGAGAAACTGAGGGATTTCCATGTGGCATCTATGGATCTTGAAAAGGCATATGACAGCGATGACAGAGATGCTTTCTGGAAGGTGTCACGAATATATGGTGTAGAAGGAAAGCTATGAGAAGATGAGGAAAGGTTTCATCAACGGTGTACGCGAATAGAAAAGAGAAGAAGGCTGGTCATTCCAAGTAAATTTGAGTTTACGACAAAAATGTTTGATTTCACCATGGCTGATTAATCTATTTATGGATCGGTTGTTGAGGGAGGTGAATGCGAGAGTTCTTTTGGGGAGGAGTTTTCAGTCTATCAGGGATAGGGAAAGCAGGAGCACGGTGGATCAGGCGTTGTTTGTTGGTGACACTGCGTTGGTGGAAGATTCGAGTGAAAACCTGAAAAATGTGGTTACTCGGTTTGGAAGGGTGTGCGAAAGGAAAAAGTTAAGAGTAGGTAAGTAAAAGGAAGGTTATTAGGACTAACAGTGGTTACTTGGAATGTGAGTCTGATGATTATGAATAAAGAGAATTTAAAGGAAAGAAAGTGTTTAAGATTCATGGGGGAGGATATTGCAGCGAAGTGTGGGGGATTAAAGAAAGGAGGTAACTAAGGAGGAGGTGGAGAGGTAGAGTGAAAGATGCTTTGAATGTTCGGGCGCTGAACATACAGGAGGGTGTTACGCGTGCAAGTGAAAAAGAAAATTTGAGGAATGTGGTATACAATAAGCGATGTGCTATCATGATCTGAGCCCGGGCAAATGAGGCAATCAGGGGAAACCACGGAAAGACTATGGGGCCTGATGGTAGATAGGGGACTGTGGAATCGGTGCATTATACGTGACATCTAGAGAGATGTTGTGCGCAAGAGGCCATTTTTCGTCTGTTCCAGATGTTATCTAGCTAACGCGGGAAGCAGCGAACAAGCATGAAAAAGGGAGAAGGGGTAGACATAATTAGAAATGCAGGGATGGAGTGAAAAAGATTTTGAGTGACTGTTGACTGAACATGCAATAGGATGAAAGACATACACATAATAGAGTGCACATCCTCTCACATCCATTCTCTCGCTGTCATGAGTAATGCGCCGAAACGACTCATCATTTTCCAAAACCAAGCACCACAAATGTTTCCATTGATTACACTGGATATTTCATATGCCCTAGTTTAGGTCATTGATAGCACATCAACTGTTGTAAGACGCTCCTGCATGTTTGCTCAAAATATTTTATAACTCCATCCTTCCATCTCTAATTCGGTCTCTCTGTTCTCCTTGTCCCCTCTAATTCTGACTCATATATCCTCTTTATCATTCATTTTTCACTCATTAGCTCCAAAGGTCTAAACCATTACATGTTTAGGGTTCCAGTTACGGCCCTAATTGAAATGTAGAGAGTTAGGAAACGGAAAAAGAAAAAACAAAGGAAAGTATTTACAAATTTTTGAGAAAGTGAAAACCTGTCTTTTGAAATGTGCCAGGACATGAGAAGGTAGAGAGTTCCAAAATTTCGACATGTAGGAAAAAAAGCATTGTCGAAACGACCCACCCCTGAGTTCCTGATAGCCATACAATAATCGTGCGACAGCAGTTTGCAGAGTATTAAGTGGTCTAGCTAGTGGTATGGGCACACAAGTAGCCAGCTCTCGGGAGTAAAAACCAAGTAATACCTATAGAAGAGGGAAAGTAAGCCAACACTGAGGGGCAATGCAAGAGGGTCAAGTTTGTAAGTTAGCCTGGGACAGTTATAAAGTGGATCGCTTTCGACTCAGTTCTATCAAGTAAGGATGCAGAGCAAGAACTACCCCAAATAAGAGAGCATTACTCCATACAAGGACGAATCAATCAACTGTATAAACGGAGCAACTGTTCAGAAGAGAAGAAGTTTCGATATCTAAACAGGACACCCAGTTTCTCAGAAGCGGACTTATGTATTCCCATAATGTAGAGTTTCCAAGAAGGAGTGGTTGTTACAGTAATACCAAGTATGTTCACTGAGTCAAGAGGTGGAATAACAAACCGTCAAAGAAGAACCGAGAGTTGTGAGGATTTTTCAACAGAGAGATGGGTAGAAATTAGGTCTTAGAGGCATTAAACTCAAAAAGACTTCATATATCCTACTAAAATACCCTTTTCAAGTCTGAGTTTAATGACGAAGCTGTGTCAAGATGAGATACAGAACGAGTGAAAGAAAAGGGAGCAGAATTGAAAGATGTGGATGAATTACTCCATACAAGGACGAATCAATCAACTGTATAAACGGAGCAACTGTTCAGAAGAGTCGTCAGCGTATGAATGAATGGAATTATTTGTGGAGGAGAGAATTCGTTGTAAAAGGAGAAAAAGTGTAAGGAACAGGACGGAACCTTGTGGACATCGCTGTTGATGGAGAAAAGGGTGGAAACTGGTCCATCAACAACCACAGAGATAGATCGGCCAGAGAGAAAGCTAGATATAAAGGAGCAAAGGTAGGAAGAGAAGCTAAAAGAGAGGAGCTTAGAGATGGGACTTCGATGCCACATTCTGTCGAAAGCCTTAGATATGTCAAATGTAACTACACAAGACTCCCAAAGATGTTTCAGGGATGATGACCGGACATTGGTAAGATAGAAAATATCATATGTGGATGCCGCCTTACGGAAGCGCATACTGGTGATAAGGGAGGATACTGTTATTTTCGAAGTGTTTAAGGATATGAGAGTGGAGGAGGGATCCAAATACCTTGGGAATGGTAGATGTCAACACACTCACCCTTCTCCGCATAGACTTATCTATAGCCCATGACTCGAGACAAAATAATCATGTTGGGACTATTACAACTTCAAAAATTCCCATACCACCCCCAGATAGCGATCTCTTTTTCTACCCTTTTTCAATGATCCCAGAATCTACAACCCCTCGCGCACCTCCTCCAATTTTTATCCAGATGAATTCATATCCCAACTTAACTATTCATCAACCTTACTGAACCTATTAACCTTGCTTTTATTCACAATCACATTTACGCAAACATAAATATACACATGTCAATTGAGTTTTACATTTTATATCCAAGATCTGTAAAGCATTTTTTCTCTTTTTATAGATTCCTGATAATGCCTCAGCAAAGGTGATTGCTTGAATAAAGTTTCCGAGATAGTGCAAGCAAAACAGACGAGAAATGGCCTAACAAATCCACATGCACATGTATATACATAAATACCCACACACGCATATATGCATAATCATACATTTCAACGCTTGCATAGATATACATACAGATATATATATATATATATATATATATATATATATATATATATATATATATATATATATATATATATATATATATATATATATATATATATATATATATATATATATATATGTATATGGATATATATGGATAAAGGCAGCAAGTATGGGTATGTACTGTGTATATATATATATATATATATATATATATATATATATATATATATATATATATATATATATATATATATATATATATATATATATATATATATACACAGTACATACCCATACTTGCTGCCTTTATCCATTCCTGTTCCCACCCCGTCAGACACGAAATAGCATCCCCCCCACACCTCTCTCTCTCTCTCTCTCTCTCTCTCTCTCTCTCTCTCTCTCTCTCTCTCTCTCTCTCTCTCTCTCTCTCTCTCTCTCTCTCTCTATCTATCTATCTATCTATCTATCTCTCCAGCGAGGCAGCGCCGGGATAAGACAAAAAAAAAGCCACATTCGTTCACATTCAGTCTCTAGCTGTCAGGTATAAATCACCGAAACCACAGCTCCCTTTCCATATCCAGGCCCCACACCTTTCCATGGTTTACCCCAGACGCTTGACATGCCCTGGTTCTATCCACTGACAGCACGTCGACCCCAGTATACCACATCGTTCCAATTTACTCTATTCCTTGCACGCCTTTCACCTTCCTGTATGTTCAGGCCCTGATCGCTCAAAATCATTTTCACTCCATATTTCCACCTCCACTTTGGTCTCCCACTTCTTCTTCCCTCCACCTCTGTCACATATATCCTCTTTGGCAGTCGATCCTGTCTCAATCTCTCCATGTCCCCTAATCATTTCAATACACCATCTTCTGATCTTACAACCATACTCCATTTATTACCATACATCCACTTACATTTTCATTACTTACTCGATCAAACCACCTCACACCACATATTGACCTCAAACAATTCATTTCCAACATATCCAACCTCCTATGCACAACCATATATATAGCCCACGCCTCGCAACCATATAACATTGTTTGGACCAGTATTCCTTCAAACATACCCATTTTTACTTTCAGAGATAATGATCTCGCCTTCCACACATTTTTCAAGCCTCCCAAAACTTTCGCTCCCTCCCCCACCCTATGACTCTCTTCCGCTTCCATGGTTCCGTCCACTTCAAAATCCACTCCCAGGTATCCAAAACACTTCACTTCCTAAAGTTTTTCTCCTTTCAAACTTACCTGCCAATTGACATGTCCCTCAACATTACCGTACAAAATAACCTTACTCTTATTCACATTTACTCTCAGCTAGCTCCTTTACACACTTTACCAAACTCAGTCACCAGCTTCAGCAGTTTCGCACCAGAATTAGCCACCAGCTCTGAATCATCAGTAAACAACAATTGACTCACAACCTAAGCCTTCTCATCCACAACAGACTGCATACTTGCCCCTCTTTCCAAAACTCTTGCACTCACCTCCCTAACAACCCCATCCATAAACAAATTAAACAACCATGCAGACATCACGTAACTCTGCTGCAAACCGACATTCATTGAGAACCAATCATTTTGCTCTAATCCTGCTCGCACACATGCCTTACATCTTCGATAAAAACTTGTCAGTGCTTCCAGCAACTTACCTCCCACTTCATTTATTATTAATATCTTCCACAGAGCATCTCTATCAACTCTAGCATATGTCTTCTCCAGATTCGTAAATGGTACACACAAATCCATTCGTTTTTCTAAGTATTTCTCACATACATTCTTCAAACACCAGATCCACACACCTCCTAACACTGCTGAACCCACACAGCTCTTCCCCAGTCTAATGCTCTGTACATGGCTTCACCCTTCCAATCAATACCCACACATATAATTTAACAGGAATAATCAACAAACTTATACTTCCGTAAATTGAGCACTCACATTTATCCCCTTTGCCTTTGTACAATGGCACTATGCATGCATTCCGCCAATCTACAACCACCTCACCATTAGCCATACATACATCGAATATCCCCACCAACCAGCATATATATAGAGTATATATATAGGCGTATATATATATATATATATATATATATATATATATATATATATATATATATATATATATATATATATATATATATATATATATATATATATATATATATATATATATATATATATATATATATATATATATATATATATATATATATATATATATATATATATAAATATATATATATGTATATATATATATATATATATATATATATATATATATATATATATATATATATATATATATATATATATATATATATATATATATTTCTTTTCATAATATTCACCATTTTCCGCGCTAAAGAGGTAGCGTTAAGAGCAGAGGAATGAGCCTCAGGAAACATTCTCACTTGGCCCCCTTCTCTGTTCCTTCTTTTAGAAATTCAAAAAACATAAGGGGAAGATTTTCAACTCCCAGCTCCCTCCCATTTTAGTTGCCTTCTAAGACACGCAGGTAATACCTGGGAAGTATTCTTTCTCCCCCTATCCCTATATATATAAATATATATATATATATATATATATATATATATATATATATATATATATATATATATTATATTTCTTTTTTTTATTATACTTTGTCGCTGTCTCCCGCGTTTGCGAGGTAGCGCAAGGAAACAGACGAAAGAAATGGCCCAACCCCGCCCCATACACATGTATATACATACGTCCACACACGCAAATATACATACCTACACAGCTTTCCATGGTTTACCCCGGACGCCTCACGTGCCCTGATTCAATCCAATGACAGCACGTCAACCCCGGTATACCACATCGCTACAATTCACTCTATTCCTTGCCCTCCTTTCACCCTCCTGCATGTTCAGGCCCCGAGCACTCAAAATCTTTTTCACTCCATCTTTCCTCCTCCAATTTGGTCTCCCTCTTCTCCTCGTTCCCTCCACCTCCGACACATATATCCTCTTGGTCAATCTTTCCTCACTCATTCTCTCCATGTGCCCAAACCACTTCAAAACACCCTCTTCTGCTCTCTCAACCACGCTCTTTTTATTTCCACACATCTCTCTTACCCTTACGTTACTCACTCGATCAAACCACCTCACACCACACATTGTCCTCAAACATCTCATTTCCAGCACCTCCATCCTCCTGCGCACAACTCTATCCATAGCCCACGCCTCGCAACCATACAACATTGTTGGAACCACTATTCCTACAAACATACCCATTTTTGCTTTCCGAGATACTGTTCTCGACTTCCACACATTCTTCAAGGCCCCCAGAATTTTCGCCCCCTCCCCCAGCCTATGATCCACTTCCGCTTCCATGTTTCCATCCGCTGCCAGAACCACTCCCAGATATCTAAAACACTTCACTTCCTCCAGTTTTTCTACATTCAAACTCACCTCTCAATTGACTTGACCCTCAACCCTACTGTACCTAATAACCTTGCTCTTATTCACATTTACTCTTAACTTTCTTCTTCCACACACTTTACCAAACTCAGTCACCAGCTTCTGCAGTTTCTCACATGAATCAGCCATCAGCGCTGTATCATCAGCGAACAACAACTGACTCACTTCCCAAGCTCTCTCATCCCCAACAGACTTCATACTTGCCCCTCTTTCCAAAACTCTTTCATTTACCTCCCTAACAACCCCATCCATAAACAAATTAAACAACCATGGAGACATCACACACCCCTGCCGCAAAACTACATTCACTGAGAACCAATCACTTTCCTCTCTTCCTACACGTACACATGCCTTACATCCTCGATAAAAACTTTTCACTGCTTCTAACAACTTTCCTCCCACACCATATATTCTTAATACCTTCCACAGAGCACCTCTATCAACTCTATCATATGCCTTCTCCAGATCCATAAATGCTACATACAAATCCATATATATTTACATATATATATATATATATATATATATATATATATATATATATATATATATATATATATATATATATATATATATATATATATATATATATATATATATATATATATATATATATATATATATATATATATTTATATATATATATATATATATATATATATATATATATATATATATATGTATATATGTATATATATAGGTTTGCGGTAGGGGTGTGTGATGTCTCCATGGTTGTTTAATTTGTTTATGGATGGGGTTCTTAGGGAAGTGAATGCAAGAGTTTTGGAAAGAGGGGCAAGTATGAAGTCAGTTGTGGATGAGAGAGCTTGGGAAGTGAATCAGTTGTTGTTCGCTGATGATACAACGCTGGTGGCTGATTCATGTGAGAAACTGCAGAAGCTGGTGACTGAGTTTGGTAAAGTGTGTGAAAGAAGAAAGTTAAGAGTAAATGTAAATAAGAGCAAGGTTATTAGGTACAGTAGGGTTGAGGGTCAAGTCAATTGGGAGGTAAGTTTGAATGGAGAAAAACTGGAGGAAGTAAAGTGTTTTAGATATCTGGGAGTGGATCTGGCAGCTCATGGAACCATGGAAGCGGAAGTGGATCATAGGGTAGGGGAGGGGGCGAAAATCCTGGGAGCCTTGAAGAATGTGTGGAAGTCGAGAACATTATCTCGGAAATCAAAAATGGGTATGTTTGAAGGAATAGTGGTTCCAACAATGTTGTATGGTTGCGAGGCGTGGGCTATGGATAGAGTTGTGCGGAGGAGGGTGGATGTGCTGGAAATGAGATGTTTGAGGACAATGTGTGGTGTGAGGTGGTTTGTTCGAGTAAGTAACGTAAGGGTAAGAGAGATGTGTGGAAATAAAAAGAGCGTGGTTGAGAGAGCAGAAGAGGGAGTTTTGAAATGGTTTGGGCACATGGAGAGAATGAGAGAGGAAAGATTGACCAAGAGGATATATGTGTCGGAGGTGGAGGGAACGAGGAGAAGTGGGAGACCAAATTGGAGGTGGAAAGATGGAGTGAAAAAGATTTTGTGTGATCGGGGCCTGAACATGCAGGAGGGTGAAAGGAGGGCAAGGAATAGGGTGAATTGGATCGATGTGGTATACCGGGGTTGACGTGCTGCCAGTGGATTGAATCAGGGCATGTGAAACGTCTGGGTAAACCATGGAAAGCTGTGTAGGTATGTATATTTGCGTGTGTGGACGTGTATGTATATACATGTGTATGGGGGTGGGTTGAGCCATTTCTTTCGTCTGTTTCCTTGCGTCACCTCGCAAACACGGGAGACAGCGACAAAAAAAAAAAGAAAAAAAGGGCAAATTAGAGTTGGGGTGAAAGAGTATTATTAAATTTTAGGGAGAATAAAAAAATGTTCTGGAAGGAGGTAAATAAATTGCGTAAGACAAGGGAGCAAATGGGAACTTCAGTGAAGGGCGCAAATGGGGAGGTGATAACAAGTAGTGGTGATGTGAGAAGGAGATGGAGTGAGTATTTTGAAGGTTTGTTGAATGTGTTTGATGATAGAGTGGCAGATGTAGGGTGTTTTGGTCGAGGTGGTGTGCAAAGTGCGATGGTTAGGGAAAATGATTTGGTAAACAGAGAAGAGGTAGTAAAAGCTTTGCGGAAGATGAAAGCCGGCAAGGCAGCAGGTTTGGATGGTATTGCAGGTGAATTTATTAAAAAAGGGGGTGACTGTATTGTTGACTGGTTGGTAAGGTTATTTAATGTATGTATGACTCATGGTGAGGTGCCTGAGGATTGGCGGAATGCGTGCATAGTGCCATTGTACAAAGGCAAAGGGGATAAGAGTGAGTGCTCAAATTTCAGAAGTGGTAGAGGATGTGTGGATCAGGTGTTTGCTTTGAAGAATGTATGTGAGAAATACTTAGAAAAGCAAATGGATTTGTATGTAGCATTTATGGATCTGGAGAAGGCATATGATAGAGTTGATAGAGATGCTCTGTGGAAGGTATTAAGAATATATGGTGTGGGAGGCAAGTTGTTAGAAGCAGTGAAAAGTTTTTATCGAGGATGTAAGGCATGTGTACGTGTAGGAAGAGAGGAAAGTGATTGGTTCTCAGTGAATGTAGGTTTGCGGCAGGGGTGTGTGATGTCTCCATGGTTGTTTAATTTGTTTATGGATGGGGTTGTTAGGGAGGTGAATGAAAGAGTTTTGGAAAGAGGGGCAAGTATGAAGTCTGTTGGGGATGAGAGAGCTTGGGAAGTGAGTCAGTTGTTGTTCGCTGAACATACAGCGCTGGTGGCTGATTCATGTGAGAAACTGTAGAAGCTGGTGACTGAGTTTGGTAAAGTGTGTGAAAGAAGAAAGTTAAGAGTAAATATGAATAAGAGCAAGGTTATTAGGTACAGTAGGGTTGAGGGTCAAGTCAATTGGGAGGTGAGTTTGAATGGAGAAAAACTGGAAGAAGTGAAGTGTTTTAGATATCTGGGAGTGGATCTGGCAGCGGATGGAAACATGGAAGCGGAAGTGGATCATAGGGTGGGGGAGGGGGCGAAAATTCTGGGAGCCTTGAAGAATGTGTGGAAGTCGAGAACATTATCTCGGAAAGCAAAAATGGGTATGTTTGAAGGAATAGTGGTTCCAACAATGTTGTATGGTTGCGAGGCGTGGACTATGGATAGAGTTGTGCGCAGGAGGATGGATGTGCTGGAAATGAGATGTTTGAGGACAATGTGTGGTGTGAGGTGGTTTGATCGAGTAAGTAACGTAAGGGTAAGAGAGATGTGTGGAAATAAAAAGAGCGTGGTTGAGAGAGCAGAAGAGGGTGTTTTGAAATGGTTTGGTCACATGGAAAGAATGAGTGAGGAAAGATTGACAAAGAGGATATATCTGTCGGAGGTGGAGGGAACGAGGAGAAGAGGGAGACCAAATTGGAGGTGGAAAGATGGAGTGAAAAAGATTTTGTGTGATCGGGGCCTGAACATGCAGGAGGGTGAAAGGAGGGCAAGGAATAGAGTGAATTGGATCGATGTGGTATACCGGGGTTGACGTGCTGTCAGTGGATTGAATCAAGGCATGTGAAGCGTCTGGGGTAAACCATGGAAAGCTGTGTAGGTATGTATATTGCGTGTGTGGACGTATGTATATACATGTGTATGGGGGTGGGTTGGGCCATTTCTTTCGTCTGTTTCCTTGCGCTTCCTCGCAAACGCGGGAGACAGCGAGAAAGCAAAAAAAAAAAAAAAAAAAAAAAAAATATATATATATATATATATATATATATATATATATATTTATTCATTTTGCTTTATCGCTGTCTCCCGCGTTAGTGAGGTAGCGCAAGGAAACAGACGAAGGAATGGCCCAACCCACCCACATACACATGTTTATACATACACGTCCACACACGCAAATATACATACCTATACATCTCAATGTACACATATATATACACATACAGACATATACATATATACACATGTACTTAGTTCATCCTGTCTGCCTTTATTTATTCCCATCGTCAACTCGCCACACATGGAATAACAACCCCCTCCCCTTCATGTGTGCGAGGTAGCGCTAGGAAAAGACAACAAAGGTCCTATTCGTTCACACTCAGTCTCTAGCTGTCATATGATAAAGCACCGAAACCACAGCTCCGTATCCACATCCAGGCCCCACAGAACTTTTCATGTTTACCCCAGATGCTTCACATGCCCTGGTTCAATCCATTGACAGCAAATGGACCCCGGTATACCACATCGTTCCAATTCACTCTATTCCTTGCACGCTTTTCACCCTCCTGCATGTTCAGGCCCCGATCACTCAAAATCTTGTTCACTCCATCTTTCCACCTCCAATTTGGTCTCCCACTTCTCCTCGTTCCTTACACCTACAAAACACATATATCCTCTTGGTCAATCTTTCCACACCCATTCTCTCCATGTGACCAAACCATTTCAAAACACCCTCTTCTGCTCTCTCAACCACACTCCTTTTATTTCCACACATCTCTCTTACCCTTACATTATTTACTCGATGAAACCACCTCACACCACATATTGTCCCCAAACATCTCATTTCTAGCATATCCACACTCCTGCGCACAACTCTACCCATAGCCCATGCCTTGCAACCATACAGCATTGTTGGAAACACCATTCCTTCAAACATACCTATTTTTGCTTTCCGAGGTAATGTTCTCGACTTCCAGACATTTTTCAAAGCTCCCAGAATTTTCGTCCCCTACCCCACCCTATGATTCACTTTCTCGCCTATCCCTGGGGATAGGGGAGAAAGAATCATTTCCACGCATTCCTCACGTGTCGTAGAAGGCGACTAAATGGAACGGGACCGTGGGGCCAGAAACCCTCCCCTCCTTGTATTTTAAATTTCTAAAAGGTGAAACAGAAGAAGTCACGTGGGGAGTGCTCATCCTCCTCGAAGGCTTAGATTGGGGTGTCTAAAGGTGTGTGCATTTACCCAAGATGAGGGAAAAGGAGAGATAGGTAGTATGTTTGAGGAAATTAGCCTGGCTGTTTTGGCTCTGAGTGAAAAGAAGCTCAAGGGCAAAGGGGAAGAGCGCTTTCGGAAATTCATGGGAGTTAAGTAAGGGTTAGTTAGAGGACAAGAGCAAGGGAAGGAGTAGCACTACTCCTGAAACAGGAGTTGTGGGAGTATGTGATAGAGTGTAAGAAAGTAAACTCTAGATTGATATGGGTAAAACTGAAAGTTGATGGAGAGAGTTGGGTGCATATGCACTTGGGCATGAAAAGAAAGATCATGAGAGGCAAGTGTTTCTGGAGCAGCTGAAGGGGTGTGTTAGTGGTTTTGATGCACAAGACCGGGTTATAGTGATGGGTGATTTGAATGCAAAGGTGAGTGGCAGTTGAGGGAATAATTGGTATACATGGGGTGTTCAGTATTGTAAATGGAAATGGTGAAGAGCTTGTAGATTTATGTGCTGAAGAAGGACTGGTGATTGGGAATACCTGGTTTAAAAAGCGAGATATACATAAGTATACATATGTCAGTAGGAGAGATGGCCAGAGAGCGTTATTGGATTACGTGTTAATTGATAGGCGCGCGAAAGAAACACTTTTGGATGTTAATGTGCTGAGAGGTGCAACTGGAGGGATGTCTGATCATTACCTTGTGGAGGCGAAGGTGAAGATTTGTATGGGTTTGCAGAAAAGAAGAGAGAATGTTGGGGTGAAGAGAGTGGTTAGAGTAAGTGAGCTTGGGGAGGAGGCTTGTGTGAGAAAGTACCAGGAGAGACAGAGTACAGAATGGAAAACGGTGAGAACAAAGGAGGTAAGGAGAGTGGGGGAGGAATGGGATGTATTTAGGGAAGCATTGATGGCTTGCGGAAAAGATGCTTGTGGCATGAGAAGCGTGGGAGCTGGGTTGATTAGAAAGGGTATTCAGTGGTGGGATGAAGAGGCAAGATTATTTGTGAAAGAGAAGAGATAAGCATTTGGACGATTTTTGAAGAGAAAAAATGCAAATGAATGAAAGATGTATAAAAAAAGAGGCAGGAGGTCGAGAGAAAGGTGCAAGAGGTGAAAAAACAGGGCAAATGAGAGTTGGGGTTAGAGAGTATCACTAAATTTTAGGGAGAATAAAAAGACGTTTTGGAAGGAGAAAAATAAATTGCGTAAGACAAGGGAGCAAATGGGAACATCAGTGAAGTGGGCTAATGGGAACGTGATAACAAGTAGTGGTAATGTGAGAAGGAGATGGAGTGAGTATTTTGAAGGTTTGTTGAATGTGATCGGTGATAGAGTGGCAGATATAGGGTGTTTTGGTCGAGGTGGTGTGCAAAGTGAGAGCGCTAGGGAAAAGGATTTGGTAAATGGAGAAGAGGTAGTAAAATCTTTGCGGAAGATGAAAGCCGGCAAGGCAACTGGTTTTTATGGTATTGCAGTGGAATTTATAAAAAGAGGGGGTGAATGTATTGTTGACTGATTGGTAAGGTTATTTAATGTATGTATGACTCATGGTGAGGTGCCTTCGGATTGGCGGAATGCTTGCATAGTGCCATTTTACAAAGACAAAGGGGATAAGAGTGAGTGCTCAAATTACAAAGGTATAAATTTGTTGAGCATTCCTGGGAAATTATATGGGAAGGTATTGATTGAGAAGGTGAAGGCATGTACAGAGCATCAGATTGGAGAAGAGCAGTGTGGTTTCAGAAGTGGTAGAGGATGTGTGGATCAGGTGTTTGCTTTGAAGAATGTATGTGAGAAATACTTAGAAAAGCAAATCGATTTCTATATAGCATTAATGGATCTGGAGAATGCCTATGATAGAATTGATAGAGATGCTCTGTGGAAGGTATTAAGAATATATGATGTGGGAGGCAAGTTGTTAGAAGCAGTGAAAACTTTTTATCGATGATGTAAGGCATGTGTACGTGTAGGAAGAGAGGAAAATTAATTTTTCTCAGTGAATGTAGGTTTAGGGCAGGAGCGTATGATGTCTCCATGGTTGTTTAATTTGTTTATGGATGGGGTTGTTAGGGAGGTGAATGCAAGAGTTTTGGAAAGAGGGGCAAGTATGAAGTCTGTTGTGGATGGGAGCTTGGGAAGTGAATTAGTTGTTGGTCGCTGATGGTACAGTGCTCCTGGCTGATTCATGTGAGAAACAGCAGAAGCTGGTGACTGAGTATGGTAAAGGGTGTGAAAGAAGAAAGTTAAGAGTAAAAGTGAATAAGAGCAATGCTATTCGGTACAGTAGGGTTGAGGGTCAAGTCAATTGGGAGGTAAGTTTGAATGGAGAAAAACTGGTGGAAGTAAAGAGTTTTACATATCTGGGAGTGGATCTGGCAGCGGATGTAACCATGGAAGCGGAAGTGAATCATAGGGTGGGGGAGGGGGCGAAAATCCTGGGAGCCTTGAAGAATGTGTGGAAGTCGAGAAGATTATCTCGGAAAGCAAAAATGGGTATGTTTGCAGGAATAGTGGTTCCAACAATGTTGTATGGTTGCGAGGCGTGGGTTATGGATAGAGTTTTGCGCAGGAGGGTGGATGTGCTGGAAATGAGATGTTTGAGGACAATATGTGGTGTGAGGTGGTTTGATCGAGTAGGTAATGTAACGGTAAGAGACATGTGTGGAAATAAAGAGAGCGTGGTTGAGAGAGCAGAAGAGGGTGTTTTGAAATGATTTGGGGACATGGAAAGAATGAGTGAGGAAAGATTGACCAAGAGGTTATGTGTGTCGGAGGTGGAAGGAACGAAGAGAAGTGGGAGACCAAATTGGAGGTCGAAAGATGGAGTGAACAAGTTTTTGAGTGATCGGGGCCTGAACATGCAGGAGGGTGAAAGGCGGGCAAGGAATAGAGTGAATTAGATCGATATGGTATACCGGGTCGACGTGCTGTGAATGGTTTGAATCAGGGCATGTGAAGCTTTAGCGTCTGGGGTAAACCATGGAAATTGCTGTGGGGCCTGGAAATGGAAAGGGAGCTGCGGTTTCCAGTATTATTGCATGACAGATAGAGACTGAGTGTGAACGAATGGGGCCTTTGTTGTCTTTTCCTAGTGCTACCTCGCACACATGGGGGCGGAGGGGGTTGTTATTCCATGTGTGGCGAGGTGGCGACAGGAATAAATAAAGGCAGACAGTATGAATTATGTGCATGTTTATATATGTATATATCTGTGTGTGTATATATATGTGTACATTGAGATGTATAGGTATGTATATTTGCGTGTGTGGACGTGTAAGTATATACATGTGTATGGGGGTGGGTTGTGCCATTTCTTTCGTCTGTTTCCTTGCGCTACCTCGCAAACGCGGGACATAGCGACAAAGCACAATAAATTTTTTTTTTTTTTTTTTTATACTTTGTCGCTGTCTCCCGCGTTTGCGAGATAGCGCAAGGAAACAGACGAAAGAAATGGCCCAACCCCCCCCCCCCATACACATGTACATACACACGTCCACACACGCAAATATACATACCTACACAGCTTTCCATGGTTTACCCCAGACGCTTCACATGCCTTGCTTCAATCCACTGACAGCACGTCAACCCCTGTATACCACATGACTCCAATTCACTCTATTTCTTGCCCTCCTTTCACCCTCCTGCATGTTCAGGCCCCGATCACACAAAATCTTTTTCACTCCATCTTTCCACCTCCAATTTGGTCTCCCTCTTCTCCTCGTTCCCTCCACCTCCGACACATATATCCTCTTGGTCAATCTCTCCTCACTCATTCTCTCCATGTGCCCAAACCATTTCAAAACACCCTCTTCTGCTCTCTCAACCACGCTCTTTTTATTTCCACACATCTCTCTTACCCTTACGTTACTTACTCGATCAAACCACCTCACACCACACATTGTCCTCAAACATCTCATTTCCAGCACATCCATCCTCCTGCGCACATCTCTATCCATAGCCCACGCCTCGCAACCATACAACATTGTTGGAACCACGATTCCCTCAAACATACCCATTTTTGCTTTCCGAGATAATGTTCTCGACTTCCACACATTTTTCAAGGCTCCCAAAATTTTCGCCCCCTCCCCCACCCTATGATCCACTTCCGCTTCCATGGTTCCATCCGCTGACAGATCCACTCCCAGATATCTAAAACACTTCACTTCCTCCAGTTTTTCTCCATTCAAACTCACCTCCCAATTGACTTGACCCTCACCCCTACTGTACCTAATAACCTTGCTCTTATTCACATTTACTCTCAACTTTCTTCTTCCACACACTTTACCAAACTCAGTCACCAGCTTCTGCAGTTTCTCACATGAATCAGCCACCAGCGCTGTATCATCAGCGAACAACAACTGACTCACTTCCCAAGCTCTCTCATCCCCAACAGACTTCATACTTGCCCCTCTTTCCAGGACTCTTGCATTTACCTCCCTTACAACCCCATCCATAAACAAATTAAACAACCATGGAGACATCACACATCCCTGCCGCAAACCTACATTCACTGAGAACCAATCACTTTCCTCTCTTCCTACACGTACACATGCCTTACATCCTCGATAAAAACTTTTCACTGCTTCTAACAACTTGCCTCCCACACCATATATTCTTAATACCTTCCACAGAGCATCTCTATCAACTCTATCATATGCCTTCTCCAGATCCATAAATGCTACATACAAATCCATTTGCTTATCTAAATATATATATATATATATATATATATATATATATATATATATATATATATATATATATATATATATATATATATATATGTATATATATATATTCCTTGCCCGTCTTTCACCCTATTGCATGTTCAGGCCCCGATCACTCAAAATCTTTTTCACTCCATCTTTCCACCTCCAATTTGGTCTCCCACTTCTCCTTCCCTCCACCTCCGACACATATATCCTCTTGGTCAATCTTTCCTCACTCATTCTCTCCATGTGACCAAACCATTTCAAAACACCCACTTCTCCTCTCTCCACCATGCTCTCTTTATTTCCACAAATCTCTCTTACCCTTACATTACTTACTCGATCAAACCACCTCACACCAAACATTGTCCTCAAACATCTCATTTCCAGCACATCCACCCTCCTGCGCACAACTCTATCCATAGCCCACGCCTCGCAACCATACAACATTGTTGGAACCACTATTCTTTCAAACATACCCATTTTTGATTTCCGAGATAATGTTCTCGACTTCCACATATTCTTCAAGGCTCCCAGGATTTTCGCCTCCTCCCCCACCCTATGATTCACTTCCGCTTCCATCGTTCCATCCGCTGCCAGATCCACTCCCAGATATCTAAAACACTTTACTTCCTCCACTTTTTCTCCATTCAAACTTACCTCCCAATTGACTTGACCCTCAAACCTACTGTACCTAATAACCTTGCTCTTATTCACTTTTACTCTTAACTTTTTTCTTTCACACACTTTACCAAACTCAGTCACCAGCTTCTACAATATCATTCATGAATCAGCCACCAGCGCTGCATCATCAGCGAACAACAACTGACTCACTTCCCAAGCTCCCTCATTCACAACAGACTTCATACTTGCCCCTCTTTCCAAAACTCTTGCATTCACCACCCTAACAACCCCATCCATAAACAAATTAAACAACCATGGAGACATCACACACACCTGCCGCAAACATACATTTACTGAGAACCAATCACTTTCCTCTCTTCCTACACGTACATATGCCTTACATCCTCGATAAAAACTTTTCACTGCTTCTAAGAACTTGCCTCCCACACCGTATATTCTTAATACCTTCCACAGAGCATCTCTATCAACTCTATCATATGCCTTCTCCAGATCCAAAAATGCTACATACAAATCCATTTGCTTTTCTAAGTATTTCTCACATACATTCTTCAAAGCAAACACCTGATCCACACATCCTCTACCACTTCTGAAACCTCACTGCTCTTCCGCAATCTGATGCTCTGTACATGCCTTCACCCACTCAATCAATACCCTCCCATATAATTTACCAGGAATACTCAACAAAATTATACCTCTGTAATTTTAGCACTCAATCTTATTCCCTTTGCCTTTGTCCAACGGCACTATACACG
>NC_092238.1:49076300-49083800 GCF_036320965.1 Panulirus ornatus | reverse complement strand
TGTGATACAATGTAAGAAAGTAAATTCTCGATTAATATGGGTAAAACTGAAAGTTGATGGAGAGAGATGGGTCATTATTGGTGCATATGCACCTGGGCAGGAGAAGAAAGATCATGAGAGGCAAGTGTTTTGGGAGCAGCTGAATGAGTGTGTTAGTGGTTTAGATGCACGAGACCGTGTTATAGTGATGGGTGATTTGAATGCAAAGGTGAGAATGTGGCAGTTGAGGGAATAATTGGTATACATGGGGTGTTCAGTGTTGTAAATGGAAATGATGAAGAGCTTGTAGATTTATGTGCTGAAAAAGGACTGGTGATTGGGAATACCTGGTTTAAAAGGCGAGATATACATAAGTGTACGTATGTAAGTAGGAGAGATGGCCACAGAGCGTTATTCGATTACGTGTTAATTGACAGGCGCGCGAAAGAGAGACTTTTGGATGTTAATGAGCTGAGAGGTGCAACGGGAGGGATATCTGATCATTATCTTGTGGAGGCTAAGGTGAAGATTTGTATGGGTTTTCAGAAAAGAAGAGTGAATGTTGGGGTGAAGAGGGTGGTGAGAGTAAGTGAGCTTGGGAAGGAGACTTGTGTGAGGAAGTACCAGGAGAGACTGAGTACAGAATGGAAAAAGGTGAGAACAATGGAAGTAAGGGGAGTGTGGGAGGAATGGGATGTATTTAGGGAATCAGTGTTGGATAGCGGAAAAGATGCGTGTGGCATGAGAAGAGTGGGAGTTGGGTTGATTAGAAAGGGTAGTGAGTTGTAGGATGAAGAAGTAATATTATTAGTGAAAGAGAAGAGAGAGGCATTTGCCCGATTTTTGCAGGGAAAAAATGCAATTGAGTGGGTGATATATATATATATATATATATATATATATATATATATATATATATATATATATATATATATATATATATATATATATATATATATATATATATATATATATATATATATATATATATATACATATATATATATATATATATATATATATATATATATATATATATATATATATATTTACTTATTTATTTAATATATTTTGCTTTGTCGCTGTCTCCCGCGTTTCCCAGGTAGCGCAAGGAAAAAGACGAGAGAAATGGCCCCACATACCCCCATACACAGTGTATATACATACAAGTCCACACACGCAAATATACATACCTATACATCTCAATATACACATATATATATATATACACACACAGACACATACATATATATCCATGCACACAATTCACACTGTCTGCCTTTATTCATTCCCATCGCCACATCGCCACACATGGAATACCATCCCCCTCCCCCCTCATGTGTGCGAGGTAGCACTAGGAAAAGACAACAAAGGCCCCATTCGTTCACACTCAGTCTCTAGCTGTCATGAAATAATGCCCGAAACCACAGCTCCCTTTCCACATCCAGGCCCCACACAACTTTCCATGGTTTACTCCAGACACTACACATGCCCTGATTCAATCCACTGAGAGCACGGCAACCCCGGTATAACACATCGATCCAATTCACTCTATTTCTTGCCCTCCTTTCACCCTCCTGCATGTTCAGGCCCCGATCACACAAAATCTTTTTCACTCCATCTTTCCACCTCCAATTTGGTCTCCCACTTCTCCTCGTTCCCTCCACCTTCGACACATATATCCTCTTGGTCAATCTTTCCTCACTCATTCTCTCCATGTGCCCAAACCATTTCAAAACGCACATTTTTTTTTCTATCTCAACCACGCTCTTTTTATTTCCACACATCTCTCTTACCGTTACATTACTTACTCGATCAAACCACCTCACACCACATATTGTCCTCAAACATCTCATTTTCAGCACATCCACCCTCCTGCGCACAACTCTATCCACAGCCTTCGCGCTGGTGGCTAATTCATGTGAGAAACTGCAGAAACTGGTGACTGAGTTTGGTAAAGTGTGTGAAAGAAGAAAGTTAAGAGTAAATGTGAATAAGAGCAAGGTTATTAGGTACAGTAGGGTTGAGGGTCAAGTCAATTGGGAGGTAAGTTTGAATGGAGAAAAACTGGAGGAAGTAAAGTGTTTTAGATATCTGGGAGTGGATCTGGCAGCGGATGGAACCATGGAAGCAGAATGAATCATAGGGTGGGGGAGGGGGCGAAAATCCTTGGAGCCTCGAATAATGTGTGGAAGTCGAGAACATTATCTCGGAAAGCAAAAATGGGTATGTTTGAAGGAATAGTGGTTCCAACAATGTTGTATGGTTGCGAGGCGTGGGCTATGGATAGAGTTTTGCGCAGACGGGTGGATGTGCTGGAAATGAGATGTTTGAGGAGAATGTGCGGTGTGAGGTGGTTTGATCGAGTAAGTAATGTAAGGGTAAGAGAGATGTGTGGAAATAAAAAGAGCGTTGTTGAGAGAGCAGAAGAGGGTGTTTTGAAATGGTTTGGGCACATGGAGAGAATGAGTGAGGAATGATTGACCAAGAGGATATATGTGTCGGAGGTGGAGGGAACGAGGAGAAGTGGGAGACCAAATTTGAGGTGGAAAGATGGAGTGAGAAAGATTTTGTGTGATCGGGGCCTGAACATGCAGGTGGGTGAAAGGAGGGCACGGAATAGAGTGAATTGGATCGAATTGGTATACTGGGGTTGACGTGCTGTCAGTGGACTGAATCAGTGGATGTGAAGCGTCTGGGGTAAACCATGGAATGTTGTGTCGGGCCTGGATGTGGAAAGGGAGCTGTGGTTTCGGGCATTATTGCGTGGCAGCTAGAGAATGAGTGTGAACGAATGGGGCCTTTGTTGTTTTTTCCTAGTGCTACCTCGCACACATGACGGGGGAGGGGGAAGGTATTCCATGTGTGGCGAGGTGGCGATTTGAGTGAATCGGGGCAGACAGTTTGAATTGTGTGCATGGGTATATATGTATGTGTCAGTGTATGTATATATATATGTACATTGAGATGTATAGGTATGTATATTTGCGTGCGTGGACGTGTGTGTGTATACATTGTGTATGGGGGTGGGTTGTGACATTTCTTTCGTCTGTTTCCTTGCGCTACCTAGCAAACGCAGGAGACAGCGACAGAGCAAAATAATAATGAAATAATAAATATATATATATATATATATATATATATATATATATATATATATATATATATATATATATATATATATATATGTGTGTGTGTGTGTGGATCAGGTGTTTGCTTTGAAGAATGTATGTGAGAAATACTTAGAAAAGCAAATGGATTTGTATGTAGCATTTATGGATCTGGAGAAGGCATATGATAGAGTTGATGGAGATGCTCTGTGGAAGGTATTAAGAATATATGGTGTGGGAGGCAAGTTGTTAGAAGCAGTGAAAAGTTTTTATCGAGGATGTAAGGCATGTGTACGTGTAGGAAGAGAGGAATGTGATTGCTTCTCAGTGAATGTAGGTTTGCGGCAGTGGTGTGTGATGTCTCCATGGTTATTCAATTTGTTTATTTATGGGGTTGTTAGGGAGGTGAATGCAAGAGTTTTGCAAGGAGGGGCAAGTATGAAGTCTGTTGGGGATGAGAGAGCTTGGGAAGTGAGTCAGTTGTTGTTCGCTGATGATACAGCGCTGGTGGCTGATTCATGTGAGAAACTGGAGAAACTGGTGACTGAGTTTGGTAAAGTGTGTGAAAGAAGAAAGTTAAGAGTAAATGTGAATAAGAGCAAGGTTATTAGGTACAGTAGGGTTGAGGGTCAAGTCAGTTGGGAGGTAGGTTTGAATGGAGAAAAACTGGAGGAAGAAAAGTGTTTTAGATATCTGGGAGTGAATCTGGCAGCGGATGGAACCATGGAAGCGGAAGTGAATCATAGGGTGGGGGAGTGGGCGAAAATCCTGGGATCCTTGAAGAATGTGTGGAAGTCGAGAACATTATCTCGGAAAGCAAAAATGGGTATGTATGAAGGAATAGTGGTTCCAACAATGTTGTATGGTTGCGAGGCGTGGGCTATGGATAGAGTTGTGCGAAGGAGGATGGATGTGCTGGAAATGAGATGTTTGAGGACAATGTGCGGTGTGAGGTGGTTTGATCGAGTAAGTAACGTAAGGGTAAGAGAGATTTGTGGAAATAAAAAGAGCGTGTTTGAGAGAGCAGAAGAGGGTGTTTTGAAATGGTTTGGGCACATGGAGAGAATGAGTGAGGAAAGATTGACCAAGAGGATATATGTGTCGGAGGTGGAGGGAACGAGGAGAAGTGGGAGACCAAATTGGAGGTGGAAAGTTGGAGTGAAAAAGATTTTGTGTGATCAGGGCCTGAACATGCAGGGCAAGGAAAGTAGGGCAAGGAATAGAGTGAATTGGATCGATATGGTATACCGAGTTTGACCTGCTGTCAGTGGACTGAATCAGGGCATGTGAAGCGTCTGGGGTAAACCATGGAAAGCTGTGTAGGTATTTATATTTGCGTGTGTGGACGTATGTATATACATGTGTATGGGGGTGGGTTGGGCCATTTCTTTCGTCTGTTTCCTTGCGCTACCTCGCAAACGCAGGAGACGGCGACAAAGCAAGAAAAAAAGATATATATATATATATATATATATATATATATATATATATATATATATATATATATATATATATATATATATATATATATATGGGGTTTCTCAATGTGTGTGGATGTAACCAAGATGAAAAAAAAGTAGAGATAGGTAGTATGTTTGAGGGAAGGAACCTGAATGTTTTGGCCCTGAGTAAAACGAAGCTCAAGGGTAAAGGGGAAGAGTAATTTGGGAATGTGTTGGTCGTAAAGTCAGGGGTTAGTTAAAGGATAAAAGCAAGGGTAGGAGTAGCAGTACTCCTGAAACAGGAGTGGTGGGAGTATGTGATAGAATGCAAGAAAGTAAACATTAGATTGATATTGGTAAAACTGAAAGTAGATGGAGAGAGATGAGTGATTATTGGTGTATATGCACCTAGGCGTGAGAAGAAAGATCTTGAGAGGAAAGTGTTTTTGGAGCAGATGAGTGAGTGTGCTAGTAAATTTGATGCACGAGACCAGGTTACAGTGATAGGTGATTTGAATGCAAAGGTGAGTTATGTGGCAATTGAGGGAATAATTGATGTACATGGGGTGTTCAGTGCTATAAATGGACATGGTAAGAGCATGTAGATTCATGTCCTATAAAAGTACTGGTGACTGGGAGTACCTGGTTTAAAGAGAGAGATATAGATAAGTGTACGTATATAAGTAGGAGCCATAGAGCATTATTGGATTATGTCTTAATTGACTGGGGCGCGAAAGTGAGACTTTTGGATATCAATGTGCTGAGAGGTGCAACTGGAGGGATGTCTGATCATTATCTTGTGGAGGCGAAGGTGAAGATTTGTAGAGGTTTTCAGAAAAGAAGAGAGAATGTTGGAGAGAAGAAAGTGGTAACAGTAAGTTAGCTTGGGAAGGAGGCTTGATTGAGGAAATACCAGGAGAGAATAAGTAGACAATAGAAAAAGTGAGAACAAAGGACATAAGGGGAATGGGGCAGGTATGGGATGTATTTAGGGAAGCAGTGATGGCTTGCGCAAAAGATGCTTGTGGCATGAGAAGCGTGGGAGGTAGGCAGATTAGAAACGGTAGTGAATGATGGAATGAAGAAGTAATAGTGATAGTGAAAGAGACGAGAGCCAGGTATTTGGACGATTTTTGCAGGGAAATAATGGAAAAGAGTGGGAGATGTATAAAAGAAAGAGGCAGGATGTCAAGAGAAAAGTGTAAGAGGTGAAAAAGAGGGCAAATGAGAGATGGGGTGAGAGAGTATCATTAATTTTTAGGGAGAATAAAAAAAGTAAATAAAGTGCGTAAGACGAGAGAACAAATAAGAACTTCAGTGAAGGCGGTTAAAGGGGAGGGGATAACAAGTAGTGGTGATGTGAGAATGAGATGGAGTAAGTATTTTAAAGGTTTGTTGATAATGTTTGATGATAGAAAGGCAGATATAGTTTGTTTTAGTCGAGTGGTGTGCAAAGTGAGAGGGTTAGGGATAATGATTTGGTAAACACAAAAGAGGTAGTGAAAGCTTTGCGGAAGATGAAATCCGGCAAGGCAGCGGGTTTGGATGGTATTGCAGTGGAATTTATTTAAATAGGGGGTGACAATATTGTTGACTGGTTAGTAATGTTATTCAATGTATGTATGAATCATGGTGAGGTGCCTGAGGATTAGAGGAATGCTTCCATAGTGCCACTGTAAAAGGCAAAGGGAATAAAAGTGAGTTCTCAAATCACAGAGGTATAAGTTTGTTGAGTATTCCTGGTAGGGTATCGATTGAGAGAATGAAGGCATATACAGAGCATCAGAATAGGGAAGAGCAGTGAGGTTTTAGAATTGTTAGAGGATATATGGATCAGGAGTTTGCTTTAAAGAATGTGTGTGAGTAATACTTAGAAAAGAAAATGGATTTGTATGTAGCGTTTATGGATCTGGAGAAGGAATATGATAGAGTTGATAGAGATGCTCTGTGGATGGTATTATGAATTTATTGTGTGGAGGGCAGGTTGTTAGAAGCAGGGAAAAGTTTGAATCGACGATGCAAGACTTGTGTACGTGTAGGAAAAGAATTGATTGGTTCCCAGTGAATGTTGGTTTGCGGCACGGGTGTGTGATATCACCATCCCCCTCCCCCCTCATGTGTGTGAGGTAGCGCTAGGAAAAGACAACAAAGGCCCCATTCGTTCACACTCACTCTAGCTGTCATGCAATAATGCCCGAAAACACAGCTACCTTGCACATCCAGGCCCCACACAACTTTCCATGGTTTACCCCAGACGCTTCACATACCCTTATTCAATCCACTGACAGCAAATCGACCCCGGAATACCACATCGATCCAATTCACTCTATTCCTTGCCCGCCTTTCACCCTCCAGCATGTTTAGGCCCCGATCACTCAAAATCATTTTCACTCCATCTTTCCACCTCCAATTTGGTCTCCCACTTCTCCTCGTTCCCTCCACGTCCGATACATATATCCTCTTGGTCAATCTTTCCTCACTCATTCTCTCCATGTGCCCAAACCATTTCAAAACACCCTCTTCTGCTCTCTCAAACACGCTCTTTTTATTTCCACACATCTCTCTTACCCTTACATTACTTACTCGATCAAACCACCTCACACCACACATTGTCCTCAAACATCTTATTTCCAGCACATCCACCCTGCTGCGCACAACTCTATCTATAGCCTACGCCTCGCAACCATACAACATTGTTGGAACCACTATTCCTTCAAACATACCCATTTTTGCTTTCCGAGATAATGTTCTCGACTTCCCCACATTCTTCAAGGCTCCCAGGATTTTCGCCCCCTCCCACACCCTATGATTCACTTCCGCTTCCATGGTTCCATCCGCTGCCAGATCCACTCCCAGATATCTAAAACACTTTACTTCCTCCAGTTTTTCTCCATTCAAATTTACCCCCCAATTGACTTGACCCTCAACCCTACTGTACCTAATAACCTTGCTCTTATTCACATTTACTC
>NC_092238.1:49002579-49076200 GCF_036320965.1 Panulirus ornatus | reverse complement strand
GGTCAGGTGAGGATATTCCCTCTAAGGCCCAGTTCTCTGTTCTTAATGCTACCTCGCTAACGCGGGAAATGGCAAATAGTATAAAAAAAAAAAAAAAAAAAAAAAAAATATATATATATATATATATATATATATATATATATATATATATATATATATATATATATATATATTTCATCATACTTTCTCACTGTCTCGCGCATTAGCGAGGTAGTGCAAGGAAACAGACGAAAGAATGGCCCATCCCACCCATATACACATGTATAAACATTAACGTCCACATACGCACATATATATGTATATACATTTCAACTTATACATACATATACATACATAGACAGACATATATGTATACACATAAGCATAATTCATACTTGCTGACTTTATTTTTTCCCTTCTCCATCCCGCCGTATATGTATATATATATATATATATATATATATATATATATATATATATATATATATATATATATATATATATATATATATATATATATATATATATATATTGTTTATGGATGGGGTTGTTAGGGAGGTGAATGCAAGAGTTTTGGAGAGAGGGGCAAGTATGCAGTCTGTTGTGGATGAGAGAGCTTGGGAGGTGAGTCTGTTGTTGTTCGCTGATGATACAGCGCTGGTGGCTGATTCATGTAAGAAACTGCAGAAGCTGGTGACTGAGTTTGGTAAAGTGTGTTAAAGAAGAGAGTTAAGAGTAAATGTGAATAAGAGCAAGGTTATTAGGTACAGTAGGGTTGAGGGTCAAGTCAATTGGGAGGTAAGTTTGAATGGAGAAAAACTGGAGGAAGTAAAGTTTTTTAGATATCTGGGAGTGGATCTGGCAGCGGATGGAACCATGGAAACGGAAGTGAATCATAGGGTGGGGGAGGGAAAGAAAATTCTGGGAACCTTGAATAATGTTTGGAAGTCGAGAACATTATCTCGGAAAGCAAAAATGGGTATGTTTGAAGGAATAGTGGTTCCAACAATGTTGTATGGTTGCGAGGCGTGGGCTATGGATAGAGTTGTGCGCAGGAGGGTGGATGTGCTGGAAATGAGATGTTTGAGGACAATATGTGGTGTGAGGTGGTTTGATCGAGTAAGTAATGTAAGGGTAAGAGAGATGTGTGGAAATAAAAAGAGTGTGGTTGAGAGAGCAGAAGAGGGTGTTTTGAAATGGTTTGGTCACATGGAGAGAATGAGTGAGGAAAGATTGACCAAGAAGATATATGTGTCAGAGGTGGAGGGAACGAGGAGAAGTGGGAGACCAAATTGGAGGTGGAAGGATGGATTGAAAAAGATTTTGAGTGATCGGGGCCTGAACATCCAAGAGGGTGAAAGGCGTGCAAGGAATAGAGTGAATTGGACCGATGTGGTATACCGGGATCGACGTGATGTCAATGGATTGAACCAGGGCATGTGAAGCGTCTGGTGTAAACCATGGAAAGTTGTGTGGGGCCTGAATGTGGAAAGGGAGCTGTGGTTTCGGTGCATTATTACATGACAGCTAGAGACTGAGTGTGAACGAATGGGGCCTTTGTTGTCTTTTCCTAGCGCTACCTCGGACATATGAGGTGGGAGGGGGTTGTTATTCCATGAGTGGTGAGGTGGCGATAGGAACAAATAAAGGCAGACAGTATGAATTATGTACATGTGTATATATGTATATGTCTGTGTGTGTATATATACGTGCACATTAATATGTATAGGTATGTATATTTGCGTGTGTGGACGTGTATGTATATGCATGTGTATGTGGGCGGGTTGGGCCATTCTTTCGTCTGTTTCCTTGCTCTACCTCGCTAACGCGGGAGACAGCGACAAAGCAAAATAAATAAATATATATATATATATATATATATATATATATATATATATATATACATATATATATATATATATATATATATATATATATATATATATGTATATATATATATATATATATATATATATATATATACATATATATATATATATATATATATATATATATATATATATATATATATATATATATATATATATATATATATATATATATACATATATATATATATATATATATATATATATATATATATATATATATATATATATATATATATTCATATATATATATATATATATATATATATATATATATATATATATATATATATATATATATATATATATATAGGGGAGAAAGAATACTTCCCACGTATTCCCTGCGTGTCGTAAAAGGCGACTAAAAGGGGAGGGAGCGGGGGGCTGGAAATCCTCCCCTCTCATTTTTTTTAATTTTCCAAAAGAAGGAACAGAGAATTGGGCCAGGTGAGGGTATTCCCTCAAAGGCCCAGGCCTCTGTTCTTAACGCTACCTCGCTAATGCGGGAAATGGCGAATAGTTTGAAAGAAAGAAAGAAGATATATATATATATATATATATATATATATATATATATATATATATATATATATATATATATATATATATATATATATATATATATATATATATATATTTTTTTTTTTTTTTTTTTATACTTTGTCGCTGTCTCCCGCGTTTGCGAGGTAGCGCAAGGAAACAGACGAAAGAAATGGCCCAACCCCCCCCCCATACACATGTACATACACACGTCCACACACGCAAATATACATACCTACACAGCTTTCCATGGTTTACCCCAGACGCTTCACATGCCTTGCTTCAATCCACTGACAGCACGTCAACCCCTGTATACCACATGACACCAATTCACTCTATTTCTTGCCCTCCTTTCACCCTCCTGCATGTTCAGGCCCCGATCACACAAAATCCTTTTCAATCCATCTTTCCACCTCCAATTTGGTCTCCCTCTTCTCCTCGTTCCCTCCACCTCCGACACATATATCCTCTTGGTCAATCTCTCCTCACTCATTCTCTCCATGTGCCCAAACCATTTCAAAACACCCTCTTCTGCTCTCTCAACCACGCTCTTTTTATTTCCACACATCTCTCTTACCCTTACGTTACTTACTCGATCAAACCACCTCACACCACACATTGTCCTCAAACATCTCATTTCCAGCACATCCATCCTCCTGCGCACATCTCTATCCATAGCCCACGCCTCGCAACCATACAACATTGTTGGAACCACTATTCCCTCAAACATACCCATTTTTGCTTTCCGAGATAATGTTCTCGACTTCCACACATTTTTCAAGGCTCCCAAAATTTTCGCCCCCTCCCCCACCCTATGATCCACTTCCGCTTCCATGGTTCCATCCGCTGACAGATCCACTCCCAGATATCTAAAACACTTCACTTCCTCCAGTTTTTTTCCATTCAAACTCACCTCCCAATTGACTTGACCCTCACCCCTACTGTACCTAATAACCTTGCTCTTATTCACATTTACTCTCAACTTTCTTCTTCCACACACTTTACCAAACTCAGTCACCAGCTTCTGCAGTTTCTCACATGAATCAGCCACCAGCGCTGTATCATCAGCGAACAACAACTGACTCACTTCCCAAGCTCTCTCATCCCCAACAGACTTCATACTTGCCCCTCTTTCCAGGACTCTTGCATTTACCTCCCTTACAACCCCATCCATAAACAAATTAAACAACCATGGAGACATCACACACCCCTGCCGCAAACCTACATTCACTGAGAACCAATCACTTTCCTCTCTTCCTACACGTACACATGCCTTACATCCTCGATAAAAACTTTTCACTGCTTCTAACAACTTGCCTCCCACACCATATATTCTTAATACCTTCCACAGAGCATCTCTATCAACTCTATCATATGCCTTCTCCAGATCCATAAATGCTACATACAAATCCATTTGCTTTTCTAAGTATTTCTCACATACATTCTTCAAAGCAAACACCTGATCCACACATCCTCTACCACTTCTGAAACCACACTGCTCTTCCCCAATCTGATGCTCTGTACATGCCCTCACCCTCTCAATCAATACCCTCCCATATAATTTACCAGGAATACTCAACAAACTTATACCTCTGTAATTTGAGCACTCACTCTTATCCCCTTTGCCTTTGTACAATGGCACTATGCACGCATTCCGCCAATCCTCAGGCACCTCACCATGAGTCATACATACATTAAATAACCTTACCAACCAGTCAACAATACAGTCACCCCCTTTCTTAATAAATTCCACTGCAATACCATCCAAACCTGCTGCCTTGCCGGCTTTCATCTTCCGCAAAGCTTTTACTACCTCTTCTCTGTTTACCAAATCATTTTCCCTTACCCTCTCACTTTGCACACCACCTCGACCAAAACACCCTATATCTGCCACTCTGTCATCAGACACATTCAACAAACCTTCAAAATACTCATTCCATCTCCTTCTCACATCACCGCTACTTGTTTTCACCTCCCCATTTACGCCCTTCACTGAAGTTCCCATTTGCTCCCTTGTCTTACGCACCCTATTTACCTCCTTCCAGAACATCTTTTTATTCTCCCTAAAATTTACTGATAGTCTCTCACCCCAACTCTCATTTGCCCTTTTTTTCACCTCTTGCACCTTTCTCTTGACCTCCTGTCTCTTTCTTTTATACTTCTCCCACTCAATTGCATTTTTTCCCTGCAAACATCGTCCAAATGCCTCTCTCTTCTCTTTCACTAATACTCTTACTTCTTCATCCCACCACTCACTACGCTTTCTAAACAACCCACCTCCCACTCTTCTCATGCCACAAGCATCTTTTGCGCAATCCATCACTGATTCCCTAAATACATCCCATTCCTCCCCCACTCCCCTTACTTCCATTGTTCTCACCTTTTTCCATTCTGTACACAGTCTCTCCTGGTACTTCCCCACACAGGTCTCCTTCCCAAGCTCACTTACTCTCACCACCTTCTTCACCCCAACATTCACTCCTCTTTTCTGAAAACCCATACTAATCTTCACCTTAGCCTCCACAAGATAATGATCAGACATCCCTCCAGTTGCACCTCTCAGCACATTAACATCCAAAAGTCTCTCTTTCGCACGCCTGTCAATTAACACGTAATCCAATATATATATATATATATATATATATATATATATATATATATATATATATATATATATATATATATATATATATCCCTGGGTATAGGGGAGAAAGAATGCTTCGCACGTATTACCTGCGTGTCGTAGAAGGCGACTAAAAGGGAAGGAAGCGGGGGCTGGAAATCCTCCCCTCTCATTTTTTTTTAATTTTCCAAAAGAAGGAACAGAGAAGGGTGACAGGTGAGGATATTCCCTCAAAGGCCCAGTCCTCTGTTCTTAAAGCTACCTTGCTAATCCGGGAAATGGCGAATAGTTTGAAAGAAAAAGAAAGAGTATTATCATCATTATTATTTTTATTTTGCTTTGTCGCTGTCTCCCGCGTTTGCGAGGTAGCGTAAGGAAACAGACGAAAGAAATGGCCAAACCCACCCCATGCACATGTATATACACCCACGTCCACACACGCAAATATACATACCTATACATCTCAATGTACACATATATATACACACACAGACACATACATATATACCCATGCACACAATTTACACTGTCGGCCTTTATTCATTCCCATCGCCACCTCGCCACACATGGATTACCATTCCCCTCGCCCCTCATGTGTGCGGGGTAGCGCTAGGAAAAGACAACAAAGGCCTCATTCGTTCACACTCAGACTCTAGCTGTCATGCAATAATGCCCGAAACCACAGCTCCCTTTCCACATCCAGGCCCCACACAGCTTTCCATGGTTTACCCCAGACGCTTCACATGCCCTGATTCAATCCACTGACAGCACGTCAACCCCGGTATACCACATCGATCCAATTCACTCTATTCCTTGCCCGCTTTCACTCTCCTGCATGTTCAGGCCCCGATCACTCAAAATCTTTTTCACTCCATCTTTCCACCTCCAATTTGGTCTCCCACTTATCCTCGTTCCCTCCACCTCCGACACATATATCCTCTTGGTCAATCTTTCCTCACTCATTCTCTCCATGTGCCCAAACCATTTCAAAACACCCTCTTCTGCTCTCTCAACCACGCTCTTTTTATTTCCACACATCTCTCTTACCCTTACATTACTTACTCGATCAAACCACCTGACACCACACATTGTCCTCAAACATCTCATTTCCAGCACATCCACCCTCCTGCGTACAACTCTCTCCATAGCCCACGCCTCGCAACCTTACAACATTGTTGGAACCACTATTCCTTCAAACATACCAATTTTGCTTTCCGAGATAATGTTCTCGACTTCCATATATTCTTCAAGGCTCCCAGGATTTTCGCCCCCTCCCCCACCTTGTGATTCATTTCCGCTTCCATGGTTCCATCCGCTGACAGATCCACTCCCAGATATCTAAAACACTTTACTTCCTCCAGTTTTTCTCCATTCAAACGTACCTCCCAATTGACTTGACCCTCAAACCTACTGTACCTAATAACCTTGCTCTTATTCACATTTACTCTTTACTTTCTTCTTTCACACATTTTACCAAACTCAGTCACCAGCTTCTGCAGTTTCTCACATGAATCAGCCACCAGCGCTGTATCATCAGCGAACAACAACTGACTCACTTCCCAAGCTCTCTCATCCCCAACAGACTTCATTCTTGCCCCTCTTTCCAAAACTCTTGCATTCACCTCCCTAACAACCCCATCCATAAACGAATTAAACAACCATGGAGACATCACACACCCCTGCCGCAAACCTACATTCACTGAGAACCAATCACTTTCCTCTCTTCCTACACGTACACATGCCTTACATCCTCGAGAAAAACTTTTCACTGCTTCTAAGAACTTGCCACCCACACCATATATTCTTAATACCTTCAACAGAGCATCTCTATCAACTCTATCGTATGCCTTCTCCAGATCCATAAATGCTACATACAAATCCATATATATATATATATATACATATATATATATATATATATATATATATATATATATATATATATATATATATATATATATATATATATATATATATATATATACATATACCTAATATTTATTTATTACACTTTGTCGTAGTCTCCCGCGTCAGCGAGGTAGCGCAAGGAAACAGACAAAAGAATGGCTCAACCCACCCACATACATATGTATATACATACACGTCCACACACGCACATATACATACCTATACATCATAACGTATACATATATATACACATACAGATATATAAATATATACACATGTACATAATTCATACTGTCTGCCCTAATTCATTCCCGTCACCATCCCGCCACACATGAAATCACCACCCCCTCCAACCGCATGTGCGCGAGATATCACGAGGAAAAGAGAACAAATGCCACATTCGTTCACACTCGGTCCTTCGCTGTCATGTATAATGCACAGGAACCACAGCTCCCTTTCCACATCCAGGCCCCACAGAACCTTTTATGGTTTACCCCAGACGCTTCATATGCCCTGGTTCAATCCATTGACAGCAGGTCGACCCTGGTATACAACATCGTTCCAATTCACTCTAGTACTTGCACGGCTTTCACCCTCTTGCATGTTCAGGCCCTCATCACTCATAATCTTTTTCGCTCCATCTTTTCACCTCCAATTTGGTCTCCCACTTCTCGTTTCCTCCACCTCTGACACATATATCCTCTTTGTCAATTTTTCCTCTCTCATTCACTCCATGTGACCAAACCATTTCAAAACACCCTCTTCTGCTCTCTCAACAACACTCTTTTTACTACCACACATCTCTCTTACCATTTCATTACTGACTCGTTCAAACCACCTCACACCATATATTGTCCTCAAACATCTCATTTCCAACACATCCAACCTTCTCCACACAACTCTATCTATAGCCCACGCTCCCAGAACTTTCGCCCCCTCGCCCACAACATGACTCACTTCCGCTTCCATGGCTCCATCCGCTTCCAAATCCACTCCCAGATATCTAAAACACTTCACTTAATCCAGTTTTTCTCCATTCAAACGTACCTCCCAATTAACTTGTCCCTCAACCCTACTGTACCTAATGACCTTGATCTTATTCACATTTACTCTCAGCTTTTTTATTTCACACACTTTACTAAACTTAGTCACCAACTTCTGCATTTTGCTCACCCAAATCAGCCATCAGCGATGTATCATCAGCGACAGACATGCCCCTCTGTCAAAAACCCATACATTCACCTCCCTAACAACCCCATCCATAAACAAATTAGAAAACCATAGAGACATCAGACACTGCTGCCGTAACACCGACATTCACTGAGAACCGATCACTTTCCTCTCTTCCTACTCATACACATGCTTTACATCGTCGATAAAAGCTTTTCACTACCTCTAACTACTTGCCTCCCACACCTTATATTCTTAATACCTTCCACAGAGCATCTCTATCAACTCTATCATATGCCTTCTCCAGATCCATAAATGCTACATACAAATCCATTTGTTTTTTCTAAATATCTCTCACATGCATTCTTCAAAGCAAAAACCTAATCCACAAATCCTCTACTACTTCTGAAACCAAACAGCTCTTCCCCACTCTGATGTTCTGTACATGCCTTCACCCTCTCGATCAATACCCTAACATATAATTTCACAGGAATACTTAATAGACTTATACCTCTGAAATTTGAGAGCTCACCTTTATCCCCTTTGCCTTTGTACATTGGAACTATGCATGCATTCCACCAATCCTCAGGCACTTCACCATGAATAGTACATACATTGAATAACCTTACCAACCAGTCAACAACACAGCCACCCCTTTTTTAATAAATTCCACTGCAATACCATCCAGACCCGTTGCCTTGCTGGCTTTCATCTTCCGCAAAGCTCTTACTGCCTCTTCTCTGTTTACCGAATCATTTTCCCTAACCCTCTCACTTTGCACACCACCTCCATGAAAACAACCTACATCTGCCACTCTTTCATCAAACACATTCAACAAACCTTCAAAATACTCACACCATATCTTCTCACATCACTACTTGTTATCACCTCCCCATTAGCACCCTTCACTGGTTTTCCCATTTGTTCTTTTGTCTTACGCACTTTAATTACTTCCTTCCAAAATATCTTTTTATTCTCCCTAAATTTAATGATACTCTCCCAACCCAACTCTCATGTACCCTCTTTTTCACCTCTTGCACCTTTCTTTTGACTTCCTGCCCCATTCTTTTTATACATCTCCCAGTCATTTGCATTATTTCCCAGCAAAAGTCGTCCAAATACATCTCTCTTCTCTTTCACTAATAATCCTACCACTCACTACCCTTACTACCCTTTTCAATCGGCCCACCTCCCACGCTTCACTTGCCACAAGCATCTTTTGCACAAGCCATCACTACTTCCCTAAATACATTCCATTCCTACCCCACTCCCCTTACGTCCTTTATTCTCACCTTTATCCATTCTGTACCCAGTCCCTCCTGGTACTTCCTCATACAAGTCTCCTTCCCAAGTTCACTAACTCTCACCACTCTGTTTAACCAAACATTTCTCTGTTGTTTTCTGAAAACTTCTACAAATCTTCACATTCCCCTCCACAACATAGTGATCAGACATCCCTTCAGTTGCATCTCTCAGCACATTAACATCCAAAAGTCTCTCTTTCACGCGCCCTACCAATTAACACGTAATCCAGTAACGTTCTCTGGCTATCTCCACTACTTACATTTGCATACTTATGTATATCTCTCTTTTTAAACTAGGCATTCTCAATCACCAGTCATCTTTCAAGGAAAAAATCTACATGCTCTTCACCATTTCCATTTGCAACGCTGAAATCCCCATGTACACCATTTATTCCATCAACTCCCTCGTTACTCACTTTGCATTCAAGTAACCCATCACTATAACGCGGTCTTGTGCATCAAAATTACTAACACACTCACTCAGCTGCTCCCAAAACATTTGCCTCTCATTATCTTTCTTCTCATGCCCAGGTGCATATGCACCGATAATCACAACAGAATGGGGTGTCTAAATGTGTGTGGATGTAAAAAAGCTGTGAAAAAATGAGGGATAGGGAGTATGTTTGAGGAAAGGAACCTGGATGTTTTGGCTCTGAGTGAAACGAAGCTCAAGGGTAAAGGGGAAGAGTGGTTTGGGAATGTCTTGGGAGTAAAGTCAGGGGTTAGTGAGAGGACAAGAGCAAGTGAAGGAATAGCACTACTCCTGAAACAGGAGTTGTGGGAGTATGTGATAGAATGTAAGAAAGTAAATTCTAGATTAATATGGGTAAAACTGAAAGTTGATGGAGAGAGATGGGTGATTATTGGTGCATATGCACCTGGGCATGAGAAGAGAGATCATGAGAGGCAGGTGTTTTGGGAACAGCTGAATGAGTGTGTTAGTGTGTTTGATGCGCAAGGCCGGGTTATAGTGATGGGAGATTTGAATGCAAAGGTGAGTAATGAGGCAGTTGAGGGAATAGTTGGTATACATGGGGTGTTCAGTGTTGAAAATGGAAATGGTGAAGAGCTTCTAGATTTATGTGCTGAAAAAGGACTGGTGATTGGGAATACCTGGTTTAAAAAGCGAGATATAAATACGCATACGTATGGAAGTAGGAGAAATCGCCAGAGAAAGTTATTGGATTACGTGTTAATTGACAGGCGCGCGAAAAAGAGACTTTCGGATGTTAACATGCTGAGAGGTGCAACTGGAGGGATGTCTGATCATTATCTTGCGGAGGCGAAGATGAAGGTTTGTATGGATTTTCAGAATATAAGAGAGAATGTTGGGGTGAAGAGGGTGGTGAGAGTAAGTGAGCTTGGTAAGGAGACTTTTGTGAGGAAGTACCAGGAGAGACTGAGCACAGAATGGAAAAAGGTGAGAATTTGTGGAGGCAAGGGGAGTGGGGGAAGAGTGGGATGTATTTAGGGAAGCCGTGATGGCTTGCACAAAAGATACTTGTGGCATAAGAAGGGTGGGAAGTGGGTTGATTAGAAAGGGTAGTAAGTGGTGGGATGAAGAAGTAAGATTATTAGTGAAAGAGAAGAGACAGGCATTTGGAAGATTTTTGCAGGGAAAAAATGCAAATGAATGGGAGATGTATAAAAGAAAGAGGCAGGAGGTCAAGAAAAATGTGCAAGAGGTGAAAAAGAGGGCAAATGAGAGTTGGGGTGAGAGAGTATCATCAAATTGTAGGGAGGATAAAATGATGTTCTGGAAGGAGGTAAATAAAGTGCGTAAGACAAGGGAGCAAATGGGAACTTAAGTGAAGGGGGCTAATGGGGAGGTGATAACAAGTAGTGGTGATGTGAGAAGGATTTGGAGCGAGTATTTTGAAGGTTTGTTGAATGTGTTTGATGATAGCGTGGCAGATATAGGGTGTTATGGTCGAGGTGGTGTGCAAAGTGAGAGGATTAGGGAAAATGATTTTGTAAAAAGAGAAGAGGTAGTAAAAGCTTTGCGGAAGATGAAAGCCGGCAAGGCAGTAGGTTTGGATGGTATTGCAGTGGAATGTATTAAAAAAGGGGTGACTGTATTGTTGACTGGTTGGTAAGGTTATTCAATGTATGTGTGATTCATGGTGAGGTGCCTGAGGATTGGCGGAATGCTTGCATAGTGCCATTGTAAAAGGAGAAAGGAGATAAGAGTGAGTGCTCAAATTACAGAGGTATAAGTTTAATAAGTATTCCTGGTAAATTATATGGGAGTTTACTGATTGAGAGGGTGAAGGCATTTACAGAGCATCAGATTGGGGAAAAGCAGTGTGGTTTTAGAAATGGTAGAGGATGTGTGGATCAGGTGTTTGCTTTGAAGAATGTATGTGAGAAATACTTAGAAAAGCAAATAGATTTGTATGTACCATTTTTGGATCTGGAGAAGGCAAATGATAGAGTTGATAGAGATGCTCTGTGGAAGGTACTAAGAATATATGGTGTGGGAGGCAAGTTGTTAGAAGCAGTGAAAAGTTTTTATCTAGGATGTAAGGCATGTGTACGTGTAGGAAGAAAGGAAAGTGATTGGTTCTCAGTGAATGTAGGTTTGCGGCAGGTGTGTGTGATGTCTCCATGGTTGTTTAATTTGTTTATGGTTGGGGTTGTTAGGGAGGTGAATGCAAGAGTTTTCGAAAGAGGTGCAAGTATGCAGTCTGTTGGAGATGAGAGAGCTTGGGAAGTGAGTCAGTTGTTGTTCGCTGATGATACAGCGCTGATGGCTGATTCATGTGAGAAACTGCATAGCTGGTGACTGAGTTTGGTAAAGTGTGTGCAAGAAGAGAGTTAAGAGTAAATGTGAATAAGAGCGACGTTATTAGGTACAGTAGGGTTGAGGGTCAAGTCAATTGGGAGGTAAGTTTGAATGGAGAAAAACTGGAGGAAGTGAAGTGTTTTAGATATCTGGGAGGGGATCTGGCAGCGGATGGAACCATGGAAGCGGAAGTGAATCATGGGGTGGGGGAGGGGGCGAGAAACCTGGGAGCCTTGAAGAATGTGTGGAAGTCGAGAACATTATCTCGGAAATCAAAAATGGGGATGTTTGAAGGAATTGTGGTTCCAACAATGTTTTATGGTTGCGAGGCGTGGGTTATGGATAGAGTTGTCTGCAGGAGGGTGGATGTACTGGAAATGAGATGTTTGAGGACAATTTGTGGTGTGAGGTGGTTTGATCGAGTAAGTAATGTAAGGGTAGGAGAGATGTGTGGAAATAAAAAGAGCGTGGTTGAGAGAGCAGAAGAGGGTGTTTTGAAAGTGGTTTGGGCACATGGAGAGAATGACTGAGGAAAGATAGACCTATAGGATATATGTGTCGGAGGTGGAGGGAACGAGGAGAGGTGGGAGACCAAACTGGAGGTGGAAAGATGGAGAGAAAAAGATTTTGAGTGATCGGGGCCTGAACATGCAGGAGGGTGAAAGGCGGGCAAGGAATAAAGTCAATTGGATCGATATGGTATACCAAGGTAGACGTACTATCAATGGATTGAATCAGTGCATGTGAAGCGTCTGGGTAAACCATGGAAAGTTCTGTGGGGCCTGGATGTGGAAAGGGAGCTGTGGTTTCGGGATTAATTACATGACAGCAAGTGACTGTGTGTGAACGAATGGGGCCTTTGTTGGCTTTTCCTAGGGGAATGTTATTCCATGTGTTCCGAGGTGGCGATGGGAATAGATAAAGGCAGACAGTATGAATTATGTACAAGTGTATATATGTATATGTCTGCGTGTGTATAAATATGTGTACATTGAGATGTATAGGTATGTATATTTGCGTGTGTGGACATGTATGTATATACATGTGTGTGGGGGTGGATTGGGCTATATACTTCGTCTGTTTCCGTGCGCTACCTCGGAAACCCGGGAGACAGCGACAAAGCAAAAAAAAAAAAAAAAAATGTGTATATATATATATATATATATATATATATATATATATATATATATATATATATATATATATATATATATATATATATATATATATATATATATATATATATATATATATATATATATATATATATATTGTTCGCTGATGATACAGCGCTGGTGGCTGATTCATGTGAGAAACTGCAGAAGCTGGTGACTGAGTTTGGTAAAGTGTGTGAAAGAAGAAAGTTAAGAGTAAATGTGAATAAGAGCAAGGTTATTAGGTACAGTAGGGTTGAGGGTCAAGTCAATTGGGGGGTAAATTTGAATGGAGAAAAACTGGAGGAAGTGAAGTGTTTTAGATATCTGGGAGTGGATCTGGCAGCGGATGGAACCATGGAAGCGGAAGTGAATCATATGGTGGGGGAGGGGGCGAAAATCCTGGGAGCCTTGAAGAATGTGGGGAAGTCGAGAACATTATCTCGGAAAGCAAAAATGGGTATGTTTGAAGGAATAGTGGTTCCAACAATGTTGTATGGTTGCGAGGCGTAGGCTATAGATAGAGTTGTGCGCAGCAGGGTGGATGTGCTGGAAATAAGATGTTTGAGGACAATGTGTGGTTTGAGGTGGTTTGATCGAGTAAGTAATGTAAGGGTAAGAGAGATGTGTGGAAATAAAAAGAGCGTGTTTGAGAGAGCAGAAGAGGGTGTTTTGAAATGGTTTGGGCACATGGAGAGAATGAGTGAGGAAAGATTGACCAAGAGGATATATGTGTCGGACGTGGAGGGAACGAGGAGAAGTGGGAGACCAAATTGGAGGTGGAAAGATGGAGTGAAAAAGATTTTGAGTGATCGGGGCCTGAACATGCTGGAGGGTGAAAGGCGGGCAAGGAATAGAGTGAATTGGATCGATGTGGTATACCGGGGTCGATTTGCTGTCAGTGGATTGAATCAGGGTATGTGAAGCGTCTGGGGTAAACCATGGAAAGTTGTGTGGGGCCTGGATGTGCAAGGTAGCTGTGTTTTCGGGCATTATTGCATGACAGCTAGAGACTGAGTGTGAACGAATGGGGCCTTTGTTTTCTTTTCCTAGCGCTACCTCGCACACATGAGGGGGGAGGGGGATGGTGTTCCATGTGTGGCGAGGTGGCGATGGGAATGAATAAAGGCAGACAGTGTGAATTGTGTTCATTGGTATATATGTATGTGTCTGTGTGTGTATATATATGTGTACATTGAGATGTATAGGTAGGTATATTTGCGTGTGTGGACGTGTATGTATATACATGTGTATGGGGGTGGGTTGGGCCATTTCTTTCGTCTGTTTTCTTGCGCTACCTCGCAAACGCTTGAGACAGCGACAAAGCAAAATGATGAATAAATAAATATAGAAGGATATATAGATACATATATATTTTAACTTTCTAAAAGGGGAAACAGAAGAAGGAGTCACGCTTAGAGTGCTCATCCTCCTTGAAGGCTCAGATTGTGGCATCTAAATGTGTCTGGATGTAAGCAATATGAGAAAAAAGGAGAGATAGTTAGTATGTTTGAGGAAAAGAGCCAGGATGTTTTGGCCCTGAGTGAAACGAGGCTGAAGGGTAAAGAAAAAGAGTGATTTGGGGATGTCCTTGGAGTAAAGTTAGGGGTTAGTGAGAGGACAATAGGAAGGAAGGGAGTAGCACTACTCCTGAAACAAGAGTGGTGGGAGTATGTGATTGAGTGTAAGAAAGTAAACTCTAGATTGATATGGGTAATATTGAAATAGGATAGGGAGACATGGGTGATTATTGGTGCATTTGCACCTGGGCATGAGAAGACAGAACATGAGAGGCAAGTGTTTTGGGAGCAGCTGATTGAGTGTGTTAGTAGCTTTCATGCACGAGACCGTGTTGTAGTGATGGGTGATTTGAATGGAAAGATGAGTAATATGGCAGTTGAGGGAATAACTGGTGCACTAGGGCTGTTCAGTGTTGTAAATGGAAATGGTGAAGAGCTTGTATATTTATGTGCTGAAAAAGGACTGGTGATTAGGAATACCTGGTTTAAAAAGAGAGATATAAATAAGTATACGTATGTAAGTAGGAGAGAATGCCAGAGAGCGTTATTGGATTAAGTGTTAATTGATAGGCGCGCGAAAGAGAGACTTTTGGATGTTAATGTGTTTCGAGGTGCAACTGGAGGTATGTTTGATCATTGCCATCTACACTCTCAACCACACTCTTTTTATTACCAAACATCTCTCTTACCCTTTCATTACTTACTTTCATTACTTACCACATACTGTCCTCAAACATCTCATTTCCAAAACATCCACCCTCCTCCGCACAACCTTATCTATAGCCCACGCCTTGCAAACATATAACATTGTTGGAACCACTACTCAAACCACTACTTCAAACATACACATCTTTGCTTTCGGAGATAATGATCTCGCCTTCCACAATTTTTTCAATGCTCCCCGAACTTTCGCCCCCTCCCCCACCCTGTAACTCATTTCCGCTTAGATGGTTCCATCTGCTACCAAATCCACTCTCAGATATCAAAAACACTTCACTTCCTCCAGTTTTTCTGCATCCAACCTTACCTCCCCATTGACTTGTCCACCACCCATACTGTACATGATAACCTTGGTCTTATTGATATTTAATCTTAGCTTTTTCCTTGTACACTCTTTACCAAAATCAGTCACCAACTACTGCAGTTTCTCATACTAATCAGCCACCAGCGCTGTATCATCAGCGAACAGCAACTGACTCACTTCCTAAGCCTTATCATCCACAAAAGACTGCATACTTACCCCTTTCTCCAAAACTCTAGCATTCACCTACCTAACAACCTCATCCATAAAGAAACTAAACAACCATGAAGATTATCAAGCACCCCTATCGCATTCCAACATTCACTGGGAACCAATCACTTACCTTTCTTCCTACTCGTACACATGCCCTACATCCACGATAAAAACTTTTCACTCCTAGCAACTTGCCTCCCACACCATATATTCTTAATACCTTCCAGAGAGCATCGCAATCAACTCTATCATATGCCTTCACTAGATCCATAAATGCTATAGACAAATCCATTTGTTTTTCTAAATATTTCTCACATACATTCTTTAAAGCAAACACCTGATCCACACATCCATTACCACTTCTGAAACTACACAGCTCTTCCCGAATCTGATGCTCTATACATGCCTTCACCCTCTCGATCAATATCCTTCCACATAGTTCCCAGGAATACTCAAGAAACTTATACTTCTCAAATTTGAACACTCACATTTATCCCTTTTGCCTTGTACAATGGAACTTTGCATGTATTCAGCGAATCCTCAGGCACTTCACCATGAGCCATACATACGTTGAATATCACCACCTTTTCAATAAATTCCACTACAGTACCATCGAAATCCGCCACCTTACCAGATTTCATCTTCCGCAAAGATTTCACTACCTCTTCTCTGTTAACGAACCATTCTCCCTCACCCATTCACTTTGTAAACACCTCGACCGAAACATCCTATATTTGACAATCTATCATTAAACACATTCAACAATCCTTCTAAATGCTCACTCCATCTCCTTCTCATATCACCACCACCCCATTAGCCACCTTCATCGATGTTCCCATATATATATATATATATATATATATATATATATATATATATATATATATATATATATATATATATATATATATATATATATATATATATATATATATATATATATATATATATATATATATATATATATATATATATATATATATATATATATATATATATATATATATATATATATATATACATATATATACATATATATATATTACCCCAGGATATGGTGTAAGAATACTTCCCACGCATTCCTCAGGAGTCGTAGAGGGCGACTAAAGAAGACGTCAGCGAGGAGCTGGAAACCCTCCTCTCCTTGTATTTTAACTTTCTAAAATGGGAAGCAGAAGAAGGAGTCACGCGGGGAGTGCTCATCATCCTCAAAGGCTCAGATTGGGATCTCTAAATGTGGGTGGATGTAACCGAGATGATTAAAAAGGAGAGATAGGTAGTATGTTTAAGGAAAGGAACCTGGATGTTTTGGCTCTGAGAGAAACAAAGCTCAAGGGTAAAGAGGAAGAGTTGTTTTGGAATGTCTTGGGAGTAAAGCCAGGGGTTAGTGAGAGGACAAGAGCAAGGAAAGGAGTAGCACTACTCCTGAAACAGGAGCGGTGGGAGTATGTGATAGAGTGTAAGAAAGTAAACTCTAGATTGATATGGGTAAAACTGAAAGTTGATGGAGAGAGATTGGTGATTATTGGTGCATATGCACCTGGGCATGAGAAGAAAGATCATGACAGCAAAGTGTTTTGGAAGAAGCTGAGTGAGTGTGTTAGGAGTGTTGGTGCACGAGACCAGGTTATAGTGACGGGTGATTTGAATGAAAGGTGAATAATGAGGCAGTTGAAGGAATAATTGGTGTATATGGGGTGTTCATTTTTGTAAATGGAATAGGTGAAGAGCTTCTAGATTTATGTGCTGGAAAAGGACTGGTGATTGGGAATACCTGGTTTAAAAAGTGAGATATGCATAAGTATATGTATGTAAGCAGGAGAGATGGCCAGAGAGCGTTATTGGATTACGTGTTAATTGATAGGTGCGCGAAAGGGACGCTTTTGGATGTTAATGTGCTGAGAGGTGCAACTAGAGGGATGTCTGATCATTATCTTGTGGAGGTAAAAGTGAAGATCTGCAAAACTTTTCATAAAAGAAGAGAGAATATTGGGGTGAAGAGAGTGGTGAGAGTAAGTAAGCTTGGGAATAAGACTTGTGTGAGGAAGTACAAGGTGACACTTAGGACGAAATGGAAAAAGGTGAGAACAAAGGACGTAAAGGGAGAGGGGAGGAATAAGATGTATTTAATGAAGCTGTGATGGCTTGCGCAAAAGGTACTTATGGTATGAGAAGCATGGGATATGGGCAGATTAGAAAGGTTGTGAGTGGTGGGATGAAAAAGTAAGATTATTAGTGAAAGAGAAGAAAGAGGCATTTGGACGATTTTTGCAGGGAAATAATGCAAATGACTGGTGAGATGTATAAAAGAAAGAGGCAGGAGGTCAAAAAAAACTGCAAGAGATGAAAAAGAGAGCAAATGAGTGTTGCGGTGACAGAGTACCATTAAATTATAGGGGAAAGAAAAGATGCTTGGAAGGAGGTAAAAAAAGTGCGTAAGACAAGGGAACAAATGGGAACATCAGTGAAGGATTTTAATAGGGAGTTCATAACAAGTAGAGGTGTAGTGAGAAGGAGATGGAGTGAGTATTTTGAAGGTTTGTTGAATGTGTTTGATGATAGAGTGGCAGATATAGGGTGTTTTGGTCGAGGTGGTGTACAAAGTGAGTGGGTTAGGGAGATTGATTTAGTAAACAGGGAAGAGGTAGTTAAAGCTTTGCGGAAGATGAAGGCCAGCAAGGCAGCGGGTTTAGATGGTATTGCTGTGGAATTTATGAAAAATGGGTGTAACTGTATTGTTGACTATTTATTAAGATTATTTAATGTATGTATGCATAATGGTGAGATGCCTGAGGATTGGCGGAATCTTGCATAGTGCCATTGTACAAAGGCAAAGGGAATAAAATTAATGATCAAATTGAAGAGGAATAAGTTTGTCGAGTATTCCTAGGAAATTATATGGGAGGGTATTGATTGAGAGGGTGAAGGCATGTACAGAGCATCAGATTGGGAAGAGCAATGTGGTTTCAAAAGTGGTAGAGGATGTGTAGATCAGGTGTTTGCTTTGAAAAAGGTATGTGAGAAATACTTAGAAAAGCAAATGGATTTGTATGTAGCGTTTATGGATCTAGAGAAGACATACGATAGAGTTGATAGAGATGATTTGTGGAAGGTATTAAGAATAATTGGTGTGGGAGGCAAGTTGTTAGAAGCAGTGAAAAGTTTTTATCGAGGATGTAAGGCATGTGTACGTGTAGGAAGAGAGGTAAGTGATTGGTTCTCAGTGAATGTAGGTTTGCGGCTGGGGTGTGTGATGTCTCCATGTTTGTTTAATTTGTTAATGGATTAGGTTGTTAGGGAGGTGAATGCAAGAGTTTTGGAAGGAGGGGCAGGTATGCACTCTGTTGTGAATGAGAGAGCTTGGGAAGTGAGTCCGTTATTGCTCGCTGATGATACAGCGCTGGTGGCTGATTCATGTGAGAAAGTGCAGAAGCTTGTGACTGAACTTGCTTGAGTGTGTTAAAGAAGAAAGCTGAGAGTAAATGTGAATAAGAGCAAGGTTATTAGGTACAGGAGGGTTGAGGGACAAGTCAACTGGGAGGTAAGTTTGAATGGATAAAAACTTGAAGAGGTGAAGTGTTTTAGATATCTGGGAGTGGATTTGGCATCGGATTGAACCATGGAAGCGCAAGTGAATAATAGGGTGCGGGAGGAGGCAAAAGCTCTGGGAGCGTTGAAGCATGTGTAGAAGTCGAGAACATTATCTCAGAAACCAAAAATGGGTATGTTTGAAAGAATAGTGGCTCCAACAATGTTATATGGTTGCGAGGCTTAGGCTATAGATGGAGTTGTGCGGAAGAGGGGGGATGTGCTGGAAATTAGACCTTTGAGGACAGTATTTGGTGTGAGGTGGTTTGACCGAGTAATTAATAATAGGGTAAGGGAGATGTGTGGTAAATAAAAGAGTGTGGTTAGGAGAAAAGACGGAGTTTTAAAATGGTTTGGTCACATGGAGAGAATGAGTAAGGAAAGAGTGACCAATAGGATGAATGTGTGAGAGGTTGAGGGAACGAGGAGAAATGGGAGACCAAATTGGAAGTGGAAAGATGGAGTGAAAAGGATTTTCAGTGATTGGGGCCTGAACATGCAGGAAGTTGAAAGGCGTGTAAGGAGTAGAGTAAATTAGAATGTTGTGTTATACCAGGGTTGAAGTGCTGTCAATGGATTGAACCAGTTCATGTGAAGCATCTGGATTAACCACTATAAAGTTTTGTGAGGCCTGGATGTGCAAAGGGAGCAGTGGGTTCGGTGCAGCTAGAGAATGAGTGTGAACGAATGTGGCCTTTCTTGTCTTTTCCGAGCGCTACCTCGCGCACATGCGGGGAAGAAGGAGCTGTTATTTCAAGTTTGGCTGGGTGCCGATGGGAGTGAATGAAGACAAACAGTATGAATTATGTACATGTGCATATATGTATATGTGAGGGTGTATATATATATATATATATATATATATATATATATATATATATATATATATATATATATATATATATATATATATATATATTCTATATTTATTTTGCTTTATCGCTGTCTCCCGCGTTAGCGAGGTAGCGCAAGAAAACAGACGAAAAAATGGCACAACCCACCCACATACACATGTATATACATACACGTCCACACACGCTAATATACATACCTATACATCTCAATGTACACATATATATACAAACACATACATATACATATATACACACATACATAATTCATACAGTCTGCATTTATTTATTCCCATCGCCACCTCGCCACACATAGAATAACAACCCCCTCCCCCCCTCAGGTGTGCGAGGTAGCGCTAGGAAAAGACAACAAGGGCACTATTCGTTCACACTCAGTCTCTAGCTGTCATGTAATAATGCTCCGAAACCACAGCTCCCTTTCCACATCCAGGCCCCATACAACTTCCCATGGTTTACCACAGACGCTTCACATGAGCTGGTTCAATCCATTAACAGCACGTCGAGCCCGGTATACCATATCGTTCCAATTTACTTGCACGCCTTTCACCCTCCTGCATGTTCAGGCCCCGATCACACAAAATCTTTTTCACTCCATCTTTCCACCTCCAATTTGGTCTCCCTCTTCTCTTAGTTCCCTCCACTTCTGACATATATATCCTCTTGGTCAATCTTTCCTTACTCATTCTCTCCATGTGACCAAACCATTTGAAAACACCCTCTTCTGCTTTCTCAACCACACTCTTTTTATTTCTACACATCTCTCTTACCCTTACATTACTTACTCGATTAAACCACCTCACACCACATATTGTCCTCAAACATTTCATTTCCAGCTCATCTACTCTTCTACGCATAACTCTATCCATAGCCCACGCCTCGCAGCCATACAACATTGTCGAACCACTATTCCTTTAAATATACTCATTTTTGCTTTCCGAGATAATGTTCTCGACTTCCAAACATTTTACAAGGCTCCCAGAATTTTCGCCCCCTCCCCCACCCTATGACTAACTTCCGCTTCCATGGTTCCATCTGTTGCCAGATTCACTCCCAGATATCTAAAACACTTTACTTCCATCAGTTTTTCTCCATTCAAACTTACCTCTCAATTGACTAGACCCTCAACCCTACTGTACCTAATAACCTTGATTTTATACACATTTACTCTTAACTTTCTTCTTTCACACACTTTACCAAACTCAGTCAAGAGGGGCAAGTATGCAGTCTGTTGTGGATGACAGAGCTTGGGAAGTGAGTCAGTTGTTGTTCGCTGATGATACAGCGCTGGTGGCTGATTTATGTGAGAAACTGAAGCTTTTGACTGAGTTTGGTAAAGTGTGTGAAAGAAGAAAGTTAAGAGTAAATGTGAATAAGAGAGAGATTATTAGGTACAGTAGGGTTGATGATCAAGTCAATTGGGAGGTAAGTTTAAATGGAGAAAAACTGGAGGAAGTAAAGTGTTTTAGATATCTGGGAATGGATCTGGTTGCGGATGGAACCATGGAAGCGGAAGTGAATCATAGGGTGGAATAGGGGGCGAAAATTCTGTGAGCCTTAAGGAATGTTTGGAAGTCGAGAACATTATTTCGGAAAGCAAAAATGGGTATGTTTGAAGGAATAGTGGTTCAAACAATGTTGTATGATTATGCGGCGTGGGCTATAGATAGATTTATGCGCAGGAGGGTGGATGTGCTGGAAATGAGGTGTATGAGGAGAAAAAGTGCTGTGAGGTTGTTTTATCGAGTAAGTAATGTACGGGTAGGAGAGAAATGTGGAAATAAAAACAGTGTGGTTGAGAGAGAAGAGGGTGTTTTGAAATGGTTTGGTCACATGGAGAGAATGAACGAAGAAAGATTGACCAAGAGGATATATATGTGTGAGGTGGAGGGAACGAGGAGAGGTGGGAGACCAAATTGGAGGTGGAAAGATGGAGTGAATAAGATTTTGAGTGGTCGAGGCCTGACCATGCAAGAGGGTGAATGGAGTGTAAGGAATAGAGTAAATTTGAACGATGTGGTGTACCGGGGTCGACGTGCTGTCAATGGATTGAACCAGGGCATGTGAAGAGTCTGGGGTAAACCATGGAAAGTTTTGTGGTGCCTGGATGTGGAAAGGGAGCTGTGGATTCAGTGAATTATTACATGACAGCTAGAGACTGAGTGTGAACGAATGGGGCCTTTGTTGTCTTTTCCTAGCGCTACCTCGTACACATGAGGTGGGGATGTGGTTGTTATTCCATGTGTGGCGGGGTGGCGATGGAAACAAATAAGGGCAGACAGATGTGCATATATGTATATGTCTGTGTGTGTATATATATCTGTGTACACTGAGATGTATAGGTATGTATATTATCGTGTGTGGACGTGTATGTATATATATGTGTATGTGGGTGAGTTGGGCCATTCTTTCCTCTGTTTCCTTGCGCCCCCTCGCTAACGCGGGAGACAGCGACAAAGCAAAATAAATATATATATATATATATATATATTTATTTTATTTTCATTTATTTTCCCTTGTAGCTGTCTCCCGCGTTAGCGAGGTAGCGCATGGAAACAGACGAAAGAATGGCCCAATCCACCCACATACACATGCATATACATACACGTCCACACACGTAAATATACATACATATACTTCTCAACGTATACATAGATATACAGACACAGACATATACATATATACACACGTACATACTTCATACTGTCTGCCTGTCTGCCACCCACATACACATGCATATACATACACGTCCACACACGTAAATATACATACATATACTTCTCAACGTATACATAGATATACATACACAGACATATACATATATACACACGTACATACTTCATACTGTCTGCCTTCATTCATTCCCATATCCACCTCACCACACATGAAATAACAACCCCATCCCTCTTCATGTGCGCTACGTAGCGCTAGGAAAAGACAACAAAGGCCACATTCGTTCACACTCAGTCTTTAGCTATCCTATCATAATGCACCGAAACCACATCTCCCTTTCCACATCCAGGCCCCCAAAACTTTTCATGGTTTACCCCTGACGCTTAACATGCCCTGGTTCAATCCATTGACAGCAGGTCGACCCCGGTATACCACATCGTTCCAATTCACTCTATTCCTTACAGGCCTTTAACCCTCCCGCATGCTTAGGTCCCGATCACTCAAAATCTTTTTCACTCCATCTTTCTACCTCCAATTTGGTCCCCCACTTCTCCTCGTTCCCTCCACCTCTGACATATATATCCTCTTGGTCAATCTTTCCTCACTCACTCTCTACATGTGACCAAACCATTTCAAGACACCCTCTGCTGCTCTCTCAACCACACTCTTTTTATTACCACATATCTCTCTTACCCAATTATTACTTACTCGATCAAACCACCTCACACTACATTTTGTCCTCAACCATCTCATTTCCAACACATCCACCTTCCTTTGCCCAACTCTATCTACAGCCCACGCCTCGCAATGATATAACATTGTTGAAACCATTATTTCTTCAAACATAGCATTTTTGTTTTCCGAGATACTTTTCTCGACTTCCACACATTCTGCAACGCTCCCAGAACTTTTGCCCCCTCCCCCACCCTATGATTTCCTCTTCCATGATTCCATACGCTGCCAAATCCACTCCAAGATACCTAAAACGCTTCACTTCCTCCAGTTTTTTTCCATGGAAACTTACCTCCCAATTGACTTGTCACTCAACCCTACTGTATCTGATAACTTTGCTCTCATTCACATTTACTTTCAGTTTTCTTCCTTCACATACTTTACCAAACTCAGTCACCGGCTTATGCAGTTTCTCACACGATTCAACCACCAGCGCTGTATCATCAGCGAACAACAACTGACTCACATCCCATGCTCTCTAATGCACAACAGACTGCATACTTACCCACTCTTTCCAAAACTCTTGCATTCACCTCCCTAGCAGCCCCATACATAAACAAACTTCAACCATGGAGACATAACACACCCCTGCCGCAAGCGAGCATCCCTCTCTTCCTACACGTACACATGCCGTACATCCTCGATAGATACTTTTCATTGCTTCTAACAAATTGCCTCCCACAACATATATTCGTAATACCTTCCACAGAGCATCTCTATCAAATCTATCATATGCCTTCTCCAGATCCATAAATGTTAAAAAAAAATCCATTTACTTTTCTAAGTATTTTTCACAAACATTCTTCAAAGCAAACACCTGATCCACACATCCTCCACCACTTCTGAAACCACACTGCTCTTCCCCAATCTCATTCTCTGTACATGCCTTCACCCTCTCAATCAATACCCTCCAATATAATTTCCCAGAAATACTCAATAAACTAATACATGTGTAATTTGAGCACTCAACATTATCCCCTTTCCCTTTGTACAATTGCACTATGCAAACATTCCGCCAATGAGTCATACATACATTATATAAACTTACCAACCAATCAACAATAAAGTCACCCTCCTTCTTTAATAGATTCCACTCCAATACCATCCAATCCCGCTGCCTTGCCGGCTTTGCTTTAATCTTCCGCAAAGGTTTACTACCTCTTTTCTGTTTACCAAATCATTCTCCCTAACCCTCTCACTTTGTACACCACCTCGACCAAAATACCCAATATCTGCCACTCTATCATCGAACACATTCAACAAACCTTCAAAATACTAACTGCATCTCCTTGTCACATCACCACTACTTGCTATCACCTCCACATTAGCTCCCTTCACTGAAGTTCCCACTTGTTCCCTTGTCATACGAACTTTCTTTACCTCCTTCCAAAGTATCTCTTTATTTTCCCAAAAATTTAATGATACTTTCTCACCCCAACTCTCATTCGCCCTCTTTTTCACCTCTTGCACCTTTCTCTTAACCTCCTGCCTCTTGCTTTTATAAATCTCCCACTTATTTGCACTATTTCCCTGCAAAAATCGTCCAAATACCTCTCTCTTCTCTTTCACAAATAATATTACTTCTTCATCCCACCACTCATCTCACTCAATTCACATTACCCTTTCTAACCTGCCCACCTCCCACGCTTCTCATGCCACAAGTATCTTTTGCGCAAGACATCACTGCTTCCCTAAATACATCCCATTCTTCTTCCACTTCCTTACGTTCTTTGTTCTCACCTTTTTCCATTCTGTACTCAGTCTCTCCTGGTACTTCCTCACAGAAGTTTCCTTCCCAAACTCACTTACTCTCACCAATCTCTTCACCCCAATATTCTCTCTTCTTTTCTGAAAACCTCTACAAATCTTCACCTTTGCCTCCACAAGATAATGATCAGACATCCCTCTAGTTGCTCCTCTCAGCACATTAGCATCCAAAATTCTCTCTTTCGCGCGCCTATCAATTAACACCTAATCCAATAACGTTCTCTAGCCATCTCTCCTACTTACACACGTATTCTTATGTATATCTCTCTTCTAGACTATGTATTTCCAATCACCAGTCCTTTTTCAGCACATAAATCTACAAGCTCTTCACCATTTCCGTTTACAACACTGAACACCCCATGTACAACAATTATTCCTTCAACTACCACATTGCTAACCTTTGCATCCAAATCACCCATCACTATAATCTGGCCTCGTTCATCAAAACTACTAACACAGTTACTCAGATGCTCGAAAAACACTTAACTCTCATGATCTGGGGATAGGGGAGAAATATATATATATATATATATATATATATATATATATATATATATATATATATATATATATATATATATATATATATATATATATATTTATATATATATATATATATATATATATATATATATATATATATATATATATATATATATATATATATATATATATATAATTATCCCTGGAGATAGGGGCAAAAGAATATTTCCCACGCATTCCTCACGTGTCGTAGAAGGCGACTAGAGGGGATGGGAGCGGGGGGCCATAAATCCTCCCCTCCTTTGTTTTAACTTTCTAAAAATGGGAAACAGAAGGAGTCACGCAAAGGTGCAAAGGTGAGTAATGTGGCAGTTGAGGGAATAATTGGTATACATGGGGTGTTCAATGTTGTAAATGGAAATGGTGAAGAGCATGTAGATTAATGTGATGAAAAAGGACTGGTGATTGGGAATACCTGGTTTAAAAAGCGAGATATACATAAGTATACGTATGTAAGTAGGAGAGATGGCCAGAGAGCGTTATTGGATTATATGTTAATTGACAGGCGCGCGAAAGAGAGACTTTTGGATGTTAATGTGCTGAGAGGTGCAACTGGAGGGATGTCTGATCATTATCTTGTGGAGGCTAAGGTGAAGATTTGTATGGGGTTTCAGAAAAGAAGAGTGAATATTGGGGTGAAGAGGGTGGTGAAAGTAAGTGAGCTTGGGAAAGGGACTTGTGTGAGGAAGTGCCAGGAGAGACTGATTACAGAATGGAAAATGGTAAGAATAATGGAAGTAAGGGGAGTGGGAGAGGAATGGGATGTATTTAGGGAATCAGTGATGGTGTGCGCAAAAGATGCTTGTGGCATGAGAAGCGTGAGAGGTGGGTTGATTAGAAAAGGTAGTGAGTGGTGGGATGAAGAAGTAAGATTATTAGTGAAAGAGAAGAGAGAGGCATTTGGACGATTTTTGCAGGGAAAAAATGCAATTGAGTGGGAGATGTATAAAAGAAAGAAAGAGGAGGTCAAGAGAAAGGTGCAAGAGGTGAAAAAGAGGGCAAATGAGAGTTGGGGGGTGAGAGTATCATTAGATTTTAGGGAGAATAAAAAGATGTTCTGGAAGGCGGTAAATAAAGTGCGTAAGACAAGGGAGCAAATGGGAACTACAGTGAAGGGGGCTAATGGGGAGGTGATAACAAGTAGTGGTGATGTGAGAAGGAGATGGAGTGAGTATTTTGAAGGTTTGTTGAATGTGTTTGATGATAGGGTGGCATATATAGGGTGATTTGGTCGAGGTGGTGTGCAAAGTGAGAGGGTTAGGGAAAATGATTTTGTAAACAGAGAAGAGTTAGTAAAAGCTTTCCGGAAGATGAAAGCCGGCAAGGCAGCAGGTTTGGATGGTATTGCAGTGGAATCTATTAAAAAATGGGGTGACTGTATTGTTGACTGGTTGGTAAGGTTATTTAATGTATGTATGACTCATGGTGAGGTGCCTGAGGATTGGCGGAATGCGTGCATAGTGCCATAGTACAAAGGCAAAGGGGATAAGAATGATTGCTCAAATTACAGAGGTATAAGTTTGTTAAATATTCCTAGTAAATTATTTGGGAGGGTATTGATTGAGAGGGTGAAGGCATGTACAGAGCATCAGATTGGGGAAGAGCAGTGTGGTTTCAGAAGAGGTAGAGGATGTGTGGATCAGGTGTTTGCATTGAAGAATGTATTTGAGAAATACTTAGAAAAGCAAATGGATTTGTATGTAGCATTTATGGATCTGGAGAAGGCATATGATAGAGTTGATAGAGATGCTCTGTGGAAGGTATTAAGAATATATGGTGTGGGAGGCAAGTTGTTAGAAGCAGTGAAAAGTTTTTATCGAGGATATAAGACATGTGTACGTGTAGGAAGAGAGGAAAGTGATTGGCTCTCAGTGAATGTAGGTTTGTGGCAGGGGAGTGTGATGTCTCCATGGTTTTTTTTTTTTTGTTTATGGATGGGGTTGTTAGGGAAGTGAATGCAAGAGTTTTGGAAAGAGGGGCAAGTATGAAGTCTGTTGTGGCTGAGAGAGCTTGGGAAGTGAGTCAGTTGTTGTTCGCTTATGATACAGCGCTGGTGGGGGGAGGGGGCGAAAATTCTGGGAGCCTTAAAGAGTGTTTGGAAGTCTAGAACATTATCTCGGAAAGCAAAAATGACTATGTTTGAAGGAATAGTGGTTCCAACAATGTTGTATGGTTGCGAGGCGTGGGCTATGGATAGAGTTGTGCGCAGGAGGGTGTATGTGCTGGAAATGAGATGTTTGAGGACAATATGTGGTGTAAGGTGGTTTGATCGACTAAGTAATGTAAGGGTGGGAGAGATGTGTGGAGATAAAAAAAGTGTGGTTGAGAGAGCAGAAGAGGGTGTTTTGAAATGGTTTGGTCACATGGAGAGAATGAGTGGGGAAAGATTGACCAAGAGGATATATGTGTCAGAGGTGGAGGGAACGAGGAGAAGTGGGATACCAAATTGGAGGTGGAAAGATGGAGTGAAAAAGATTTTGAGTGATCGGGGCCTAAACATGCAGGAGGGTGAAAGGCGTGCAAGGAATAGAGTGAATTGGAACGATGTGGTATACCGCGGTCGACGTGCTGTCAATGGATTGAACCAGGACATGTGAAGCGTCTGGGGTAAACCATGGAAAGTGTGTGGCGCCTGGATGCGGAAAGGGAGGTGTGGTTTCGGTGCATTATTACATGGCAGCTAAAGACTGAGTGTGAACGAATGAGGCCTTTGTTGTCCTTCCTAGCGCTACCCCGCACACATGAGGGGGGAGGGGGGTTTTATTCCATGTGTGGCGAGGTGGCGATGGGAACAAATAAAGGCAGACAGTTTGAATTATGTATCTGTGTATATTAGTTTATGTCTGTGTGTGTATAAATATGTGTACATTGAGATGTATAGGTATGTATATTTGCGTGTGTGGACGTGTATGTATATACATGTGTATGTGGGCGGGTTGGGCCATTCTTTCGTCTGTTTCCTTGCGCTACCTCGCTGACGCGGGAGACATCGACAAAGCAGACTAAATGAAATAAAAATGAAAATATATATATTATTGTTTTGCTTTGTCGCTGTCTCCCGCACCTGCGAGGAGGCACAAGGAAACAGTCGAAAGAAATGGCCCAACCCACCCACATACACATGCATACACACACGTCTACACACGCAAACATACACACCCACACATCCCATCGTACACACATATATGCACACACAGACACACACATATACACACATGCACACCATTCACACTGTCTGCCCCTACTCACCCCATCGCCACCTCGCCACACACGGAATAACACCCCCATCCCCCCTTATGTGCGCGAGGCAGCGCCAGAAAAAGACAACAAAGGCCCCATTCACTCACACTCAGTCTCCAGCTGTCATGCAATAATGCCCGAAACCAAAGCTCCTTTTCCAAATCCAGGCCCCACAGAACTTTCCATGGTTTACCCAAACGCTTCACATGCCCTGGTTCAATCCATTGACAGCACGTCGACCCCGGTATACCACATCGATCCAATTCACTCTATTCCTTGCCCGCCTTTCACCCTCCTGCATGTTCAGGCCCCGATCACTCAAAATCATTTTCACTCCATCTTTCCCCTTCCAATTTGGTCTCCCACTTCTCTTCGTTCCCTCCACCTCCGACACATATATCATCTTGGTCAATCTTTCCTCACTCATTCTCTCCATGTGCCCAAACCATTTCAAAACACCATCTTCTGCTCTCTCAACCACGCTCTTTTTATTTCCACACATCTCTCTTACCCTTACATTACTTACTCGATCAAACCACCTCACACCACATATTGTCCTCAAACATCTCATTTCCAGCACATCCACCCTCCTCCGCTCAGCTCTATCCATAGCCAACGCCTCGCAACCATACAATATTGTTAGATCCACTATTCCTTCAAACATAGCCATTTTTGCTTTCGGAGATAATCTTCTCGACTTTCACACATTCTTCAAGGCTCCCAGGATTTTCGCCCCCTCCCCCACCCTATGATTCATTTACGCTTCCATGGTTCCATCCGCTACCAGATCCACTCCCAGATATCTAAAACACTTTACTTCCTCCAGTTTTTCTCCATTCAAACTTACCTCCCAATTGACTTGACCCTCAACCCTACTGTACCTAATAACCTTGCTCTTATTCACATTTACTCTCAACTTTCTTCTGTCACACACTTTACCAAACTCAATCACCAGCTTCTGCAGTTTCTCACATGAATCAGCCACCAGCGCTGTATCATCAGCGAACAACAACTGCCTCACTTCCCAAGCTCTCTCATCCCCGACAGACAGCATACTTGCCCCTCTTTCCAAAACTCTGTTATTCACCTCCTTAACAACCCCATCCATAAACAAATCAAATAACCATGGAGACATCACACACCCCTGCCGCAAACCTACATTCACTGAGAACCAATCACTTTCCTCTCTTCCTACACGTACACATGCCTTACATCCTCGATAAAACTTTTCACTGTTTCTAACAACTTGACTCCCACACCATATATTCTTAATACCTTCCACAGAGCATCCTCCATGTCATGTCTGTCCGTGCTCGCAGCGGCTCGCCGTACCGCGCCCGCTGGGTCAAGCACGCCATGAGTACGTCCTTAAAACTCTTCCCAGCTGGGACCCTGACTGGTGGCCTACAGATGCTCGACCCAAATAGGTGTTCGACTCAAACAGATTCTCGAACCATACAGCTGCTCGACTCAAACAGCTACTCGATCCAAACAGCAGCTCGACCCAAAGAGGCTACCTTGATAGAATTGAAGTTATCAGTGCCTCTTCTTGAGACATTATTGGCTGATTACTCCCACAGGAGAAATACCTTGCACATTTTATAAAGACACCTTTTGTAACAAATCGAGGGTTAGCTTATCGGCATTTCGTAATGGATGTTGAATGCTTCTCCCCCCACCCACCCACCCCGCTCCTCCCGACTGGGTAACTGTTTTTAAGGAGACAGTGTACTCACTCACTGACACCGACTCATCTGTGTACTACTTGACACGGAATCACGTTGGGTTGCCAAGGTGATTATGTTATTTTCCCCGGTTAATTCGCTATGTCAGTTTACACTTTTCCACACTCGATACGTTTTCGTGGTGTCAGTATTTGAAACTGTTTCACTGTATGTTCGTTATTTGAGCATCGTAAGTAGTAAACCTTTGCCCTTAGCTTAATCCTTCATGGGAACTACTATGGACGAGGACATGTCCCTTGTGAATTTAACAGTTTGATCTATGATTAGCCTACAGTTATACTCATGATACATGACACTGGATATTTCACGTGCGAATACGTAATATCATCCTTACAGTATAAGTTGCTCCTTACTAGCTAAACAATATTGTAAGAGTACCCTAACCTCTCTCTCTCTCTCTCTCTCTCTCTCTCTCTCTCTCTCTCTCTCTCTCTCTCTCTCTCTCTCTCTCTCTCTCTCTCTCTCTCTCTCTCTCTCTCTCTCTCTCTCTCTCTCCTGCGGGGCTGCCACACTTAATAGCCTTTCCTCATATAATGGCTTTAGGGATAAAGACATGGCCGTGAGATAACCTTATGCACACAACTAGATCTCTCCTCGTCCAATGTGTCTACCCTATTACATTCGACCCCCTCATGAAAAAGTCCTATTATGAAAATATTCGTATCCTGATGTACTTCAGCTGGCTACTACCCTCATTCATTATTCCTCATGACTGCCTGAACTCTTCCAACACTTCCCTACTGTTTGGTACATTTTTCGATGTTCTTCAGTGCACCAATTATGTCTTATCACAAGATGTGCTCTCTCCTGTCCCCAGCCCACAATGAGGGGATACCTGGCCGATAATTGAGCCACTTCTTACCTATCTTCCTGGCTCCACCTGCGCTTCAATCCTGTTCCACAGCCTACTCTATCAAGCCTTGCGATCCATCTACAAATGTCCTGCTCACTATTCGAGAGATCTAGACATAATGACAGTTCTTGTTAATTACTACCCGATACGCTGCAACACCAACTGCGGTAAGTCATTTCCATCTCACACTACATACCCTGTCCTACACTCCTGTCACTCACTACCTCTTTACTCATCTCCCTAGCCTTCTGTCTTATCATCTTCCCCCCATCTATGGAAACACCCCCCCCCCCCGTTCTCGCCTAATACACCTCCATCGTCCCGTCCTTACTCACAGCTGCCCATAGCGTACCTTACTACGACCAGTGTTTCCTCTACACATATACCGTGGACATCCAGCTTCTCTCTCTTACTCCCCATCCTTTATCGCCCTGATGTCAAGCTCTCCACTGCAGCTTCCCGCATGGGTGGGAAGGATTGCCACACCCGACATGTTGACCAACATCATCGCTGCTGGTGTTGACACACAGATAATGGTTAAGAAAGTCATCCAAGCCTCCATTTTTCCGTATCCTACAGATCGTGAGTTGACTACTCAGCAACCATGCTCTCTGCTACCAGTTGTAGGGGTTCGAAAAAGAGAGAAATGAAATGGGTATTACATAATGCTGTTACTTTATCACGTTACTAGTAGCGTTTACTAGACATTTCGTTTGATGACTGATGTTCAGGTGAGATTACCATGGGGGCCCAAAACTATGGTTTAATAAAACCCCTTGATTAAGATATTGATATCCTAACTAGGTCAATGGACTGCCAAGCATACTTTGACTACTCACTTTCCTGTTGGCTAAGGAAAAGCCAACAACCTCGTTACAGTTAATACCTTTATTGAATTACCTGAATCCACATACCCTGATAGTGACATGTGTCTGTGTGTGCAGTGACAGGGATATCTTAAGAACTAAGGCTACTCACAGTACCAGAAATAATGTGGCACGCATCCTAACACAACTGCTTGGATATCTAAGGCTACTCACAGTGTTAGAAATAATGTGGCATGCTCGATCCAAGCAGCTGATCGACCCAACCAGGCTAAAATGTTGGAAGTAAAGTTATCAGTGTCTCTTGTAAACACATTATTGGCTTGTTACCCTCCTACACTTCATCGACACTATTTGTTAACAAATCGAGGTGCTAGCTTACCGGGATTTCCTAGTAGATGTTGAATGCTATGCCCTCCGGGCTGGGTAATTATTTCCAAGGAGATACGTTACTCGCTGACAACGAGTCTTGTCTTGTACTACGTGACACGGATTCACACTGGGTTACCAAGGTTATAATTTCAGTGTCCTTGGTTAATCATTTCCTTATGTTACTTTATCACTTTTCCTCATACGATACATTTTCATGGTGTCGTTATTTGAACTGTCTCACTGTATGTTCCTTATCTAAGCACAGTAAATAGTAAACTTTTGCACTTGGCTTAGTTTTATTAGGGAGCGACTATGGGCGAGGACATGTTGTTTATGAGTTTAACAATTTAATCTCTATAATTTAACTGCATCTATACTCATGATACATGCCACTGGTTATCAGTCGTGCTAATTCCTTACATTGGGGGGGGGGGTCTCCCGCTGGTCATTTCACTCCATGGGGCTACCACAATTAGCAGCCTTCCTCCTTACAGTGATCTAGTGATATTGTATGCTCTATACTTACTTTCAAGTGATAACAATCATAATATATGAAATATAAACTATAGGTCAATAATATTAAGCCATCATAAGGGTTAGACAGATATGACAACACTGGCTGCCAAGTCATTTCTTGACCCGTCTGTGTGCTTTGCTCATCCCACGTTACAGACACACACACACACACACACACACACACACACACACACACACACACACATGAGCCATCACATAAGTTTGAATAGTTTCATCCATTCTACAGTGCATAGACTACGACGTTAATGTTTCGAAAACAGGACACTTCTCATTTTTAACCTGAACCACTTACAGTGCAGAGGGTTTGATGCCTATCCTTCACTTCGATATGAGAATCAGACACCATAGAGGATTTAAGACCTTTCTCTGCTGACATCCGAATAACATACCTTTAAAAATAGAAAAACACCTAGTCCATGCTGTCATTGGAGATACATGATTGGTATTATATCCCAAGGACACAAAACTGACAATATCCAATATGTTATGAGGGAAGCAATTTAGCCTTCCTTTCATGGGCAGTAAAATATTCAGGTCTGTAATGTCTCCATTGACAAAGGGGTGCAGAGCATAGGAGTGGGTATAAAGGAAGGTTATTAATTGCTTGCTAAAGGAATAACAACATATTCTAGCGCTTTCCACTATATATACATTATATATATATATATATATATATATATATATATATATATATATATATATATATATATATATATTTATTTATTTTATTCATTTATTTAATTTGGTTTTGTCGCTGTCTCCCGCGTTAGCCAGGTAGCGCAAGGAAACAGACGAAAGAAATGGCCCAATCCACCTACACACACATGTATATACATACACGTCCACCGACGCAAATATACATACCTATACATCTCAATGTACACATATACACACACACACAGACATATACATATATACACATGTACATAATTCACACTGTCTGCCTTTATTCATTTCCATCGCCACCTCGCCACACATGGAATAACAAACCCCTACCCCCTCATGTGTGCGAGGTAGCGCTAGGAAAAGACAACAAAGTCCCCATTCGTTCAAACTCAGTCTCTAGCTATCATGTAAAAATGCACCGAAACCACAGCTCTCTTTCCACATCCAGGCCCCACAGAACTTTCCATGGTTTACCCCAGACGCTTCACATGCCCTGGTTCAATCCATTGACAGCACATCGACCCCGGTATACGACATCGTTCCAATTCACTTTATTAATTGCACGTCTTTCACCCTCCTGCATGTTCAGGCCCCGATGACTCAAAATCTTTTTCACTCAATCTTTCCACCTCCAATTTGGTCTCCCACTTCTCCTCGTTAACTCCACCTCTGACGCATATATATTCTTGGTCAATCTTTCCTCAATCATTCTCTCCCTGCGACCAAACCATTTCAAAACACTCTCTTCTGCTCTCTCAACCACACTCTTTTTATTTCCACACATTTCTCCTACCCTTACATTACTTACTCGATCAAACCACCTCACACCACATATTGTCCTCAAACATCTCATTTCCAGCACATCCACCCTCCTGCGCACAACTCTATCCATAGCCAACGCCTCGCAAACATACAACATTGCTGGGACCACTATTCCTTCAGACATACCCATTTTTGCTTTCCGAGGTAATGTTCTCGACTTCCAAACATTCTTCAAGGCTCCCAGAATTTTCGCCCCCTCCCCCCACCCTATGATTCACTTCCGCTTCCATGGTTCCATCCGCTGCCAAATCCACTCCCAGATATCTAAAACACTTTACTTCCTCCAGTTTTTCTCCATTCTAACTTACCTCCCAAATGACTTGACCCTCAACCCTACTGTACCTAATAACCTTGCTCTTATTCACATTTACTCTTAACTATCTTCGTTCACACACTTTACCAAACTCAGTCACCAGCTTCTGCAGTTTCTCACATGAATCAGCTAACAGCACTGTATCATCAGCGAACAACAACTGACTCACTTCCCAAGCTCTCTCATTCACAACAGACTTCATACTTGCCCCTCTTTCCAAAACTCTTGCATTCACCTCCTAACAACCCCATCCATAAACAAATGAAACAACCATGGACACATCACACATCCCATGTCGCAAACCTACATTCACTGAGAACCAATCACTTTCCTCTCTTCCTACACGTACATGTGCCTTATATCCTCGATAAAAACTTTTCACTGCTTCTAACAACTTGCCTCCCACACCATATATTCTTAATTCCTTCAACAGACCATCTCTATCAACTCTATCATATGCCTTGTCCAGATCCATAAATGCTACATAAAAATCTAATTGCTTTTCTAAGTATTTCTCACATACATTCTTTAAATCAAACACCTGATCCACACATCCTCTACCACTTCTGAAACCACACTGCTCTTCGCCAATCTGATGCTCTGTACATGCCTTCACCCTCTCAATCAATACCCTCCCATATAATTTCCCAGGAATAATCAACAAACTTATACCTTTGTAATTTGAGCACTCACTCTTATCCCTTTCGCCTTTATCCCTTTTGCCTTTATACAATGGCACTATGAAAGCATTCCGCCAATCCTCAGGCACCTCACCATGAATCGTACATACATTAAACAACATTACCAACCGGTCAACAATACAGTCACCCCCTTTTTTCTTACATTCCACTGCAATACCATACAAACCTGCTGCCTTGCCGGCTTTCATCTTCCGCAAAACTTTAACTACCTCCTCTCTGTTTACCATATCATTTTCCCTAACCCTCTGACTTTGCACACCACCTCGACCAAAACACCCTATATCTGCCACTCTATCATCAAACACATTCAACAAACCTTCAAAATACTCACTCCATCTCCTCACATCACCACTACTTGTTATCACCTCCCCATTAGCCCCCTTCACTGAAGTTCCCATTTCCTCCCTTGTCTTACGCACTTTATCTACCTCCTTCCAAAACAACTTTTTATTTTTCCTAAAATCTAATGATTTTCTCTCATCCCAACTCTCATTTGCCCTCTTTTTCACCTCTTGCACCTTTCTTTTGACCTCATGCCTCTTTCTATATACATCTCCGACTCTTTTGCAATTTTTCCCTGCAAAGATCGTCCAAATGCCTCTCTCTTCTCTTTCACTAATAATCTTACTTCTTCACCCCACCACTCGCTATATATATATATATATATATATATATATATATATATATATATATATATATATATATATATATATATATATATATATATATATATATATATATATATATATATATATCCCTGGGGATAGGGGATTAAGAATACTTCCCACGTATTCCCTGCGTGTCGTAGAAGGCGACTAAAAGGGGAGGGAGCGGGGGGATGGAAATCCTCCCCTCTCGTTTTTTTTTTATAATTTTCCAAAAGAAGGAACAGAGGGGGCCAGGTGAGGATATTCCAAAAAAGGCCCAGTCCTCTGTTCTTAACGCTACCTCGCCAACGCGGGAAATGGCAAATAGTTTAAAAGAAAAAAGAAGAATATATATATATATATATATATATATATATATATATATATATATATATATATATATATTTATCTATTTATCTATTTTGCTTTGTCGCTGTCTCCCGCGTTTGCGAGGTAGCGCAAGGAAATAGACGAAAGAAATGGCCCAACCCACCCCCAATACACAATGTATATACATACACGTCCACACACGGAAATATACATACCTATACATCTCAATGTACACATATATATACACACACAGTTACATACCCATGCACACAATTCACACTGTCTGCCTTTATTTATTACCATCGCCACGTCGCCACACATGGAATATCATCCCCCTCGCCCCTCATGTGTGTGAGGTAGCACTAGGAAAAGACAGCAAAGGCCCCATTCGTTCGCACTCAGTCTCTAACCGTCATGCAATAATGCCCGAAACCACAGCTCCCTTTCCACATCGAGGCCCCACACAACTTTCCATAGTTTAACCCAGACGCTTCACATGCCCTGATTCAATCCACTGACAGCACGTCAACCCCGGTATACCACATCGCTCCAATTCACTCTATTCCTTGCCCTCCTTTCACCCTCCTGCATGTTCAGGCCCTGATCACACAAAATCTTTTTCACTCCATCTTTCCACCTCCAATTTGGTCTCCCTCTTCTCCTCGTTCCCTCCACCTCCAACACATATATCCTCTTGGTCAATCTTTCCTCACTCATTCTCTCCATGTGCCCAAACCATTTCAAAACACCCTCTTCTGCTCTCTCAACCACGCTCTTTTTATTTCCACACATCTCTCTTACCCTTACGTTACTTACCCGATCAAACCACCTCACACCACACATTGTCCTCAAACATCTCATTTCCACCATATCCATCCTCCTGCGCACAACTCGACCCAGAGCCCACGCCTCGCAACCATACAACATTGTTGGAACCACTATTCCTTCAAACATACCCATTTTTGCTTTCCGAGATAATGTTCTCGACTTCCACACATTCTTCAAGGCTCCCAGAATTTTTGCCCCATCCCCCACCCTATGATTCACTTCCGCTTCCATGGTTCCATCCGCTGCCAGATGCACTTCCAGATATCTAAAACACTTCACTTCCTCCAGTTTTTCTCCATTCAAACTCACCTCCCAGTTGACTTGATCCTCAACCCTACTGTACCTAATTACCTTGCTCTTATTCACATTTACTCTTAACTTTCTTCTTTCACACACTTTACCAAACTCAGTCACCAGCTTCTGCAGTTTCTCACATGAATCAGCCACCAGCGCTGTATCAGCGAACAACAATGACTCACTTCCCAAGCTCTCTCATCCACAACAGACTTCATACTTGCCCCTCTTTCCAAAACTCTTGCATTCACCTCCCTAACAACCCCATCAATAAACAAATTAAACAACCATGGAGACATCACACATCCCATGCCGCAAACCTACATTCACTGAGAACCAATCACTTTCCTCTCTTCCTACACGTACACATGCCTTACATCCTCGATAAAAACTTTTCATTGCTTCTAACAACTTGCCTCCCACACCATATATTCTTAATAACTTCCACAGAGCATCTCTATCAACTCTATCATAGGCCTTCTCCAGATCCATACATGTTACATACAAATCCATTTGCTTTTCTAAGTATTTCTCACATACATTCTTCAAAGCAAACACCTGATCCACACATCCTCTACCACTTCTGAAACCACATTGATCTTCCCCAATCTGATGCTCTGTACATGCCTTCACCCTCTCAATCAATACCCTCCCATATAATTTACCAGGAATACTCAACAAACTTATACCTCCGTAATTTGAGAACTCACTCTTATCCCCTTTGTCTTTGTACAATGGCACTACGCACGCATTCCGCCAATCCTCAGGCATCTCACCATGAGTCATACATACATTAAATAACCTTACCAACCAGTCAACAATACAGTCACCCCCTTTTTTAATAAATTCCACTGCAATACCATCCAAACCTGCTGCCTTGCCGGCTTTCATCTTCCGCAAAGCTTTGACTACCTCTTCTCTGTTTACCAAATCATTTTCCCTAACCCTCTCACTTTGCACACCACCTCGACCAAAACACCCTATATCTGCCAATCTATCATGAAACACATTCAACAAACCTTCAAAATACTAATTCCATCTCCTTCTCACATCACCACTACTTGTTATCACCTCCCCATTTGCGCCCTTAACTGAAGTTCCAATTTGCTCCCTTGTCTTACGCACTTTATTTACCTCCTTCCAGAACATCTCTTTATTCTCCCTAAAATTTAATGATACTCTCTCACCCCAACTCTCATTTGCCCTTTTTTTTCACCTCTTCCACCTTTCTCTTGACCTCCTGTCTCTTTCTTTTATACATCTCCCACTCAATTGCATTTTTTCCCTGCAAAAATCATCCAAATGCCTGTCTCTTCTCTTTCATTAATACTCTCACTTCTTCATCCCACCACTCACTACCCTTTCTAATCAACCCACCTCCCACTCTTCTCATGCCACAAGCATCTTTTGCGCAATCCATCACTGATTCCCTAAATACATCCCATTCCTCCCCCACTCCCCTTACTTCCATTGTTCTCACCTTTGTCCATTCTGTACTCAGTCTCTCCTGGTACTTCCTCACACAAGTCTCCTTCCCAAGCTCACTTACTCTCACCACCCTCTTCACCCCAACATTCACTCTTCTTTTCTGAAAACCCATACAAATCTTCACCTTAGCCTCCACAAGATAATGATCAGACATCCCTCCAGTTGCACCTCTCAGCACATTAACATCCAAAAGTCTCTCTTTCGCGCGCCTGTCAATTAACACGTAATCCAATAACGCTCTCTTGCCATCTCTCCTACTTATATAAGTATACTTATGTATATCTCGCTTTTTAAATCAGGTATTCCCAATCATCAGTCCTTTTTCAGCATATAAATCTACAAGCTCTTCACCATTTCCATTTACAACACAGAACACACCATGTATACCAATTATTCCCTCAACTGCCTCATTACTCACCTTTGCATTCAAATCACCCATCACTATAACCCGGTCTCGTGCATCAAAACCACTAACACACTCATCTTTTTATTCTCCCTAAAATTTAGTGATACTCTCTCACCCCAACTCTCAATTGCCCTCTTTTTCACCTCTTCCACCTTTCTCTTGACCTCCTGTCTCTTTCTTTTATACATCTCCCACTCAATTGCATTTTTTCCCTGCAAAAATCATCCAAATGCCTGTCTCTTCTCTTTCATTAATACTCTCACTTCTTCATCCCACCACTCACTACCCTTTCTAATCAACCCACCTCCCACTCTTCTCATGCCACAAGCATCTTTTGCGCAATCCATCACTGATTCCCTAAATACATCCCATTCCTCCCCCACTCCCCTTACTTCCATTGTTCTCACCTTTGTCCATTCTGTACTCAGTCTCTCCTGGTACTTCCTCACACAAGTCTCCTTCCCAAGCTCACTTACTCTCACCACCCTCTTCACCCCAACATTCACTCTTCTTTTCTGAAAACCCATACAAATCTTCACCTTAGCCTCCACAAGATAATGATCAGACATCCCTCCAGTTGCACCTCTCAGCACATTAACATCCAAAAGTCTCTCTTTCGCGCGCCTGTCAATTAACACGTAATCCAATAACGCTCTCTTGCCATCTCTCCTACTTATATAAGTATACTTATGTATATCTCGCTTTTTAAATCAGGTATTCCCAATCATCAGTCCTTTTTCAGCATATAAATCTACAAGCTCTTCACCATTTCCATTTACAACACAGAACACACCATGTATACCAATTATTCCCTCAACTGCCTCATTACTCACCTTTGCATTCAAATCACCCATCACTATAACCCGGTCTCGTGCATCAAAACCACTAACACACTCATCTTTTTATTCTCCCTAAAATTTAGTGATACTCTCTCACCCCAACTCTCAATTGCCCTCTTTTTCACCTCGTACACCTTTCTCTTGACCTCCTGTCTCTTTCTTTTATACATCTCCCACTCAATTGCATTTTTTGCCTGCAAAAATCGTCCAAATGCCTGTCTCTTCTCTTTCACTAATAATCTTACTTCTTCATCCCACCACTCACTACCCTTTATAATCAAACCACCTCCCACTCTTCTCATGCCACAAGCATCTTTTGCGCAATCCATCACTGATTCCATAAATACATCCCATTCCTCCCCCACTCCCTTACTTCCATTGTTCGCACTTTTTTCCATTCTGTACTCAGTCTCTTGGTACTTCCTCATACAAGTCTCCTTCCCAAGCTCACTTACTCTCACCACCCTCTTTACCCCAACATTCACTCTTATTTTCTGAAAACCCCTATATATATATATATATATATATATATATATATATATATATATATATATATATATATATATATATATATATATATATATATATATATATATATATAAATATATATATATGTATATATATATATATATATATATATATATATATATATATATATATATATATATATATATATACATATATATATATATATATATATATATATATATATATATATATATATATATATATATATATATATATATATATATGTATATATATATATATATATATATATATATATATATATATATATATATATATATATATATATATATATATATATATATATATATATATATATATATATATATATATACATATATATACATATATATATATATATATATATATATATATATATATATATATTCTTTCATACTATTCACTATTTCTCGCGTTAGCGAGGTAGCGTTAAGAACAGAGTACTGAGCCTTTCAGGAAATATCCTCACTTGCCCCCTTCTCTGTTCCTTCTTTTGGAAAATTAAAAACGAGAGGGGAGGTTTTCCCGCCCCCCGCTCCCTTCCCTTTTACTCGCCTTCTACGACACGCAGGGAATACGTGAGAAGTATCCTTTCTCCCCTATCTCCAAGGATAAGCGACAAGAGGGGACGGGAGAGGGGGGCCAGAAATCCTCCCCTCCTTGTATTTTTTTTTTCTTAACTTTCTAAAATGGGAAACAGAAGAAGGAGTCACGCGGGTAGTGATCATCCTCCTCGAAGGCTCAGACTGGGGTGCCTAAATGTGTGTGGATGTAACCAAGATGTGCAAAAAGGAAAGATAGGTAGTATGTTTGAGGAAAGGAACCTGGATGTTTTGGCTCTGAGTGAAACGAAGCTCAAGTGTAAAGGGGAAGAAAGGTATGGGAATGTCTTGGGAGTAAAGTCAGGGGTTAGTGAGAGGACAACAGCAAGGGAAGGAGTAGCAATACTCCTGAAACAGGAGTTGTGGGAGTATGTGATAGAATGTAAGAAAGTAAATTCTCGATTAATATGGGTAAAACTGAAAGTTGATGGAGAGAGATGGGTGATTATTGGTGCATATGCACCTGGGCATGAGAAGAAAGATCATGAGAGGCAAGTGTTTTGGAAGCAGCTGAATGAGTGTGTTAGTGGTTTTGATGCACGAGACCGGGTTATAGTAATGGGTGATTTGAATGCAAAGGTAAGAAATGCGGCAGTTGAGGGAATAATTGGTATACATGGGGTGTTCTGTGTTGTAAATGGAAATGGTGAAGAGCTTGTACATTTATGTGCTGAAAAAGGACTGATGATTGGGAATACCTGGTTTAAAAAGCGAGATATACATAAGTATACTTATGTAAGTAGGAGAGATGGCCAGAGAGCGTTATTGGATTACGTGTTAATTGACAAGCGCGCGAAAGAGAGACTTTTGTGCTGAGAGGTGCAACTGGAGGGATATCTGATCATTATCTTGTGGAGGCTAAGGTGAAGATTTGTATGGGTTTTCAAAAAAGAAGGGTGAAGAGGGTGGTGAGAGTAAGTGAGCTTGGGCAGGAGACTTGTGTGAGGAAGTACCAAGAGAGACTGAGTACAGAATGGAAAAAGGTGAGAACAATGGAAGTAAGGGGAGTGGGGGAGGAATGGGATGTATTTAGGGAATCAGTGTTGGATTGCGCTAAAGATGCTTGTGGCATGAGAAGAGTGGGAGGTGGGTTGATTAGAAAGGGTAGTGAGTGGTGGGATGAAGAAGTAAGAGTATTAGTGAAAGAGAAGAGAGAGGCATTTGGACGATTTTTGCAGGGAAAAAATGAAATTGAGTGGGAGATGTATAAAAGAAAGAGACAGGAGGTCAAGAGAAAGGTGCAAGAGGTGAAAAAAAGGGCAAATGAGAGTTGGGGTGAGAGTATCATTAAATTTTAGGGAGAATAAAAAGATGTTCTGGATGGAGGTAAATAAAGTACGTAAGACAAGGGAGCAAATGGGAACTTCATTGAAGGGCGCAAATGGGGAGGTGATAACAAGTAGTGGTGATGTGAGAAGGAGATGGAGTGAGTATTTTGAAGGTTTGTTGAATGTGTTTGATGATAGATTGGCAGATATAGGGTGTTTTGGTCGAGGTGGTGTGCAAAGTGAGAGGGTTAGGGAAAATGATTTGGTAAACAGAGAAGAGGTAGTCAAAGCTTTGCGGAAGATGAAAGCCGGCAAGGCAGCAGGTTTGGATGGTATTGCAGTGGAATTTATTAAAAAAGGGGGTGACTGTATTGTTGACTGGTTGGTAAGGTTATTTAATGTATGTATGACTCATGGTGAGGTGCCTGAGAATTGGCGGAATGCGTGCATAGTGCCATTGTACAAAGACAAAGGGGATAAGAGTGAGTGCTTAAATTACAAAGGTATAAGTTTGTTGAGTATTCCTGGTAAATTATATGGGAGGATATTGATTTAGAGGGTGAAGGCATGTACAGAGCATCAGATTGGGGAAGAGCAGTGTGGTTTCAGAAGTGGTAGAGGATGTGTGGATCAGGTGTTTGCTTTGAAGAATGTATATGAGAAATACTTAGAAAAGCAAATGGATTTGTATGTAGCATTTATGGATCTGGAGAAGGCATATGATAGAGTTGATAGAGATGCTCTGTGGAAGGTATTAAGAATATATGGTGTGGGAGGCACGTTGATAGAAGCAGTGAAAAGTTTTTATCGAGGATGTAAGGCATGTGTACGTGGAGGAAGAGAGGAAAGTGATTGGTTCTCAGTGAATGTAGGTTTGCGGCATGGGTGTGTGATGTCTACATGGTTGTTTAATTTGTTTATGGATGGAATTGTTAGGGAGGTGATTGCAAGAGTTTGGGAAAGAGGTTCAAGTATGAAGTCTGTTGGGGATGAAAGAGCTTGGGAAGTGAGTCAGTTGTTGTTCGCTGATGATACAGCGCTCGTGGCTGATTCATGTGAGAAACTACAGAAGCTGGTGACTGAGTTTGGTAAAGTGTGTGAAAGAAGAAAGTTAAGAGTAAATGTGAATAAGAGCAAGGTTATTAGGTACAGTAGGGTTGAGGGTCAAGTAAATTGGGAGGTGAGTTTGAATAGAGAAAAACTGGAGGAAGTGAAGTGTTTTAGATATCTGGGAGTGGATCTGGCAGTGGATGGAACCATGGAAGCGGAAGTGGATCATAGGGTGGGGGAGGGGGCGAAAATTCTGGGAGCCTTGAAGAATGTGTGGAAGTCGAGAACATTATCTCGGAAAGCAAAAATGGGTATGTTTGAAGGAATAGTGGTTCCAACAATGTTGTATGGTTGCGAGGCGTGGGCTATGGATAGAGTTGTGCGCAGGAGGATGGATGTGCTGGAAATGAGATATTTGAGGACAATTTGTGGTGTGAGGTGGTTTGATCGAGTAAGTAACGTAAGGGTAAGAGAGATGTGTGGAAATAAAAAGAGCGTGGTTGAGAGAGCAGAGGAGGGTGTTTTGAAATGGTTTGGTCACATGGAGAGAATGAGTGAGGAAAGATTGATCAAGAGAATATATGTGTCGGAGTTGGAGGGAACGAGGAGAAGAGGGAGACCAAATTGGAGGTGGAAAGATGGATTGAAAAAGATTTTGTGTGATCGGGGTCTGAACATGCAGGGGGGTGAAAGGAGGGCAAGGAATAGAGTGAATTGGAGCGATATGGTATACCGGGGTTGACGTGCTGTCAGTGGATTGAATCAAGGCATGTGAAGCGTCTGGGGTAAACCATTGAAAGCTGTGTAGGTATGTATATTTGCGTGTGTGGACGTATATATATACATGTGTATGGGGGTGGGTTGGGCCATTTCTTTCGTCTGTTTCCTTGCGCTACCTCGCAAACGCGGGAGACAGCGACAAAGCAAAAAAAAAAAAAAAAAAGAAAATATATATATATATATATATATATATATATATATATATATATATATATATATATATATATATTTATATATATATATATATCTAATATTATCATATTTTGCTTTGTCGCTGTCTTCCGCGTTTGCGAGGTAGCGCAAGGAAAGAGGCGAAAGAAATGGCCCAACCCACCCCCAATACACATATATATACATACACGTCCACACACGCAAATATATATACTTATACATCTCAATATACACATATATATACACAAACAGACACATACATATATATCTATGTACACAATTCACCCTGTCTGCCTTTATTCATTCCCATCGCCACCTCGCCACACATGGAATACCATCCCCCTCCCCCCTCATGTGTGCGAGGTAGCGCTAGGAAAAGACAACAAAGGCCCCATTCGTTCACACTCAGTCTCTAGCTGTCATGCAATAATGCCCGAAACCACAGCTCCCTTTCCACATCCAGGCCCCACACAACTTTCCATGGTTTACCCCAGACGCTTCACATGCCCTGATTCAATGCATTGACAGCACGTCAAACCCGGTATACCACATTGATACAATTCACTCTATTCCATGCCCGCCTTTCACCCTCCTCCATCTTCAGGCCCCGATCACTCTAATTCTTTTTCACTCCATCTTTCCACCTCCAATTTGGTCTCCCACTTCTCCTCGTTCGCTGCACCTCCGACACATATATCCTCTTGGTCAATCTTTCCTCACTCATTCTCTCCATGTGCCCAAACCATTTCAAAACACCCTTTTCTGCTATCTCAACCACGCTCTTTTTATTTCCACACATCTCTCTTACCCTGATATTACTTACTCGATCAAACCACCTCACCCCACACATTGTCCTCAAGCATCTCATTTCTAGCAAATCCACCCTCCTGCGCACAACTCTATCCATAGCCCACGCCTCGCAACCATACAACATTGTTGGAACCACTATTCCTTCAAACATACCCATTTTTGCTTTCCGAGATAATGTTCTCGACTTCCACACATTCTTCAAGGCTCCCAGGATTTTCGCCCCCTCCCCCACCCTATGATTCACTTCCGCTTCCATGGTTTAATCCGCTGCCAGATCCACTCCCAGATATCTAAAACAATTTACTTCCTCCAGTTTCTCTCCATTCAAACTTACAACCCAATTGACTTGACCCTCAACCCTACTGTACCTAATAACCTTGCTCTTATTCATATTTACTTCAAACTTTCTTCTTTCACACACTTTACCAAACTCAGTCACCAGCTTCTGCAGTTTCTCACATGAATCAGCCATCAGCGCTGTATCATCAGCGAACAACAACTGACTCACTTCACAAGGTCTCTCATCCACAACAGACTTCATACTTGCCCCTCTTTCCAAAACTCTTGCATTCACCTCCCTAACAACCACATCCATAAACAAGTTGAATAACCATGGAGTCATCACACACCCCTGCCGCGAACCTACATTCACTGAGAACCAATCACTTTCCTTTCTTCCTACACGTACACATGCCTTACATCCTCGATAAAAACTTTTCACTGCTTTTAACAACTTGCCTCCCACACCATATATTCTTAATACCTTCCACAAAGCATGCATATCAACTCTATCATATGCTTTCTCCAGATCCATAAATCCTACATACAAATCCATTTGCTTTTCTAAGTATTTCTCACATACATTCTTCAAAGCAAACATCTGATCCACACGTCCTCTACCACTTCTGAAATTACAATGCTCTTCCCCAATCTGATGCTCTGTACATGCCTTCACCCTCTCAATCAATACCCTCCCATATAATTTACCAGGAATACTCAACAAACTTATACCTCTGTAATTTGAGCACTTATTCTTATCCCCTTTGCCTTTGTACAATGGCACTATGCACGCATTCCGCTAATCCTCAGGCACCTCACCATGAGTCATACATATATTAAATAACCTTACCAACCTGTTAACAATACAGTCATCCCCTTTTTTAATAAATTCCACTGCAATACCATCCAAACCTGCTACCTTGCCGGCTTATATCTTCCGCAAAGCTTTTACTACTTTACTATTTTAGTACTTTTACTACTTTACAACTCTCTGTTTACCAAATCATTTTCCCTAACCCTCTCACTTTGCACACCACCTCGACTAAAACACCCTATATCTGCCACTCTATCATCAAACTCATTCAACAAACTTTCAAAATACTCACTACATCTCCTTCTCACATCACCACTAGTTGTTATCAACTCCCCATTTACGCCCTTCACTGAAGTTCCCATTTGCTCCCTTGTCTTACGCACTTTATTTACCTCCTTCCAGAACATCTTTTTACTCTCCCTAAAATCTAATGATACTCTCTCACCCCAACTCTCATTTGTCCTCTTTTTCACCTCTTGCACTTTTCTCTTGACCTCCTGTCTCTTTCTTGTATACATCTCCCACTCAATTGCATTTTTTCCCTGCAAAAATCGTCCAAATGCCTCTCTTTTCTCTTTCACTGATAATCTTACTTCTTCATCCCATCACTCAGTACCCTTTCTAATCACCCCACTTCCCACGCTTCTCATGCCACAAGCATCTTTTTGCGCAATCCATCACTGATTCCCTAAATACATCCCATTCCTCCCCCACTCCCCTTACTTCCATTGTTCTCACCTTTTTCCATTCTGTACTCAGTCTCTCCTGGTACTTCCTCACACAAGTCTCCTTCCCAAGCTCACTTACTCTCACCACCCTCTTCACCCTTCTTTTTTGAAAACCCATACAAATCTTCACCTTAGCCTCCACAAGATAATGATCAGACATCCCTCCAGTTGCACCTCTCAGCACATTAACATCCAAAAGTCTCTCTTTCGCGCGCCTTTCAATTAACACGTAATCCAATAACGCCCTCTGGCCATCTCTCCTACTTACATACGTATACTTATGTATATCTCGCTTTTTAAACCAGGTATTCCCAATCACCAGTCCTTTTTCAGCACATAAATCTACAAGCTCTTCAACATTTCCATTTACAACACTGAACACCCCATGTATGCCAATTATTCCCTCAACTGCCACATTACTCACCTTTGCAATTAAATCACCCATCACTATAACCCGGTCTCGTGCATCAAAACCACTAACACACTCATTCAGCTGCTCCCAAAACTCTTGCCTCTCATGATCTTCCTTCTCATGCCCAGGTGCATACGCACCAATAATCACCCATCTCTTTCCATCAACTTTCAGTTGTACCCATACTAATCGAGAATTTACTTTCTTACATTCTATCACATACTCCCACAACTCCTGTTTCAGGAGTACTGCTATTCCTTCCCTTGCTCTTGTCCTCTCACTAACCCCTGACTTTACTCCCAAGACATTCCCAAACCACTCTTCCCCTTTACCCTTAAACTTCGTTTCACTCAGAGCCAAAACATCCAGGTTCATTTCCTAAAACATACTACCTATCTCTCCTTTTTTCACATCTTGGTTACATCTACACACATTTAGAAACCCCAATCTGAGTCTATATATATATATATATATATATATATATATATATATATATATATATATATATATATATATATATATATATATATATATACATATATATATTCCAGGGGATAGGGGAGAAAGAATACTTCCCACGCATTCCTCACGTGTCATAGAAACCGACTAAAGGGGAAGGGAGCTGGGGACTAGAAACTCATCCCTCCCTCCATCTTAACATTCTAAAATGGAAAACAGTAGAAGGAGTCACGATAGGAGTGCTCACCCTCCTCGAAAGCTCATATTGGGTTGTCTAAATGTGTGCGGATGTAACCAAGAGGAGAAAGGAGAGATAGGTAGTATGTTTGAGGAAAGGAACCTGAATGTTTAGCCTCTGAGTAAAACGAAGCTCAAGGGTAAAGGGAAAGAGTCGTTTCGGAATGTTTTGGGAGTAACGTCAGGGTTTGGTGAGAGGAGAAGAGCAAGGGAAGGAGTAGCACTACTCCTGAAACAGGAGTTGTGGGAGTATGTGATAGAGTGTAAGAGAGTAAACTCTAGATTAATATGGGTAAATTTGAAAGTGAGAGGAGAGATATGGGTGATTATTGAAGCCTATGCACCTGGGCATGAGAAGAAAAATCCTGAAGCAAGTATTTTGGGAGCAGCTAAGTGAGTGTGTTAGTAGTTTTAATGCACGAGACCGGGTTATAGTGACTGGTGATTTGAAATTAAAGGTGAGAAATATGGCAGTTGAGGGAGTAATTGATGTACATAGGGTGTTCAGTGTTGTAAATGGAAATCGTGAAGAGCTTGAACATTTTTGTGCTGAAAAAGGACTGGTGATTGGAAATACTTGGTTTGAAAAGAGAGATATACATAAGTATGCATATGTAAGTAGGAGACATGGCCAGAGAGCGTTATTGGATTACGTGTTAATTGGTAAGAGCGTGAAAGAGAAACTCTTGGATGTTAATATGTTGAGAGGTGCAACTGGAGGGACGTCTGATCATTATGTTCTGAAGGTAAAAGTGAAGATTTGTAGAGATTTCCACAAAAGAAGAGAGAATGTTAGGGTGAAGAGAGTGGTGAAAGTAAGTGAGCTTGGGAATGAAACTTGTGAGGAAGTACCAGGAGAGACTAAGTGCAGAATGGAAAAAGGTGAGAGCAAATGACGTAAGGGGAGTGGGAGGAGGAATGGGATGTATTTAGGGAAGCAGTGATAGCTTGCGTAAAAGATGCTTGTAGGATGAGATGCTTGGGAGGTAAGCAGAATAGAAACCGTAGTGAGTGGTGGGATGAAGAAGTAAGATTATTAGTGAAAGAGAAGAGAGAGGCATTTGGACGATTTTTGCCGGGAAATAATGCAAATGAGTGGGAGATGTATAAAAGAAAGAGGCAGGAGGTCAAGAAAAAGGTGCAAGAGGCGAAAAAGAGGGCAAATAAGAGTTGGGGTGAGAGGGTATCATTAAATTTTAGGGAGAATAAAAAGATGATTTGGAAGGAGGTAATCAAAGTGCGTAAGACAAGAGAAGAAATGGGAACATCAGTGAAGGGTGCTAATGGGGTATAAATAGCAAGTAGTCGTGATGTGAGAAGATGGAGTGAGTATTTTGAAGGTTTGTTGAATGTGTTAGATGATAGAGTGACATATATAGGGTGATGAAAGCCGAAGATGAAAGCCGGCAAGGCAGCGGGTTTGGATGTTATTGCAGTAGAATTTATTGAAAAAGTGGGTGACTATCCTGTTGACTGGTTGGTAAGGATATGTAATGTATGTATAATTCATGGTGAGGTGCCTGAGGATTGGCGGTATGCATGCCTAGTGCCATTATACAAAGGAAATGGGATAAAGGTGAGTGGTCAAATTAGAGAGGTATAAGTTTGTTGAGTATTCCTTTGAAATTATATGGAAGGGTATTGTGAGGGCGAAAGCATGTACAGAACATCAGATTGGGGAAGAGCATTGTGGTTTCAGAAGTGGTAGAGGATTGTGCAGCAGGTGTTTGCTTTGAAGAATGTAGCTGTGAGAAATACGTAGAAAAGGAAATGGATTTGTATGTAGCATTTATGGATCTGGAGAAAGCATATGATAGAGTTGATAGATCTGCTTTGTGGAAGGTATTGAGAATATATGATGTGGAAGGCAAGTTGCTAGAAACAGTGAAAAGTTTTTATCGAGGATGTAAGGCATATGTACGAGTAGGAAGAGAGGAAAATGATTGGTTTTCAATGAATGTCGGTTTGCGGCAGGGGTGCGTGATATCTCCATGGTTGTAAGATTTGTTTATGGATGGGGTTGTTAGGGAGGTGAATGCAAAAGCTTTGGAGAGAGGGGCAAGTATGCAGTCTGTTTTGGATAAGAGGGCTTGGGAAGTGAGTCAGTTGTTGTTCGCTGATGATACATCGCTGGTCGCTGATTCGGGTGGGAAATTGCAGAAGCTGGTGACTGAGTTTGGTAGAGTGTGTGAAAGAAGAAAGCTGCGATCAAATGTGAATACCAAGGTTATTAGGTACAGTAAGGTTGAGGGACAAGTCAATTGGGAGGTAAGTTTGAATGGAGAAAAACTGGAGGAAAAGAAGTGTTTTAGATATCTGGGAGTGGATTTGGCTGCGGATGAAACATTGAAGGTGAATTGAGTCAAAGAGTAGGGGAAGGGGCGAAAGTTCTGGGAGCGTTGAAAAAGGTGTGGAAGTCGAGAACGTTATCTAGGAAAGCAATAATGGGTATGTTATATGGTTGCGAAGCGTGGGCTATAGGTAGAGTTGTGCGGAGGAGGGTGGATGTGTTGGAAATGAGATGTTTGAGGTTAATATGCGGTGTGAGGTGGTTTGATCGAGTAAGAAATGAAAGGGTTAGAGAGATGTTGGGTAATAGAAGAGTGTGGATGAGAGAGCAGAAGAGGGTGCTTTAAATGGTTTGGTCAGATGGAGAGAATGAGCGAGGAATGATTGACCAAGAGGATATATGTGTCAGAGGTGATGGGAACGAGAAGTGGGAGACCAAATTGGAGGTGGAAGGATGGAGTGAAAAAGTTTTTCAGCGATCTTGGCCTGAACATGCAGGAGGGTGAAAGGCGTGCAAGGAATAGAATGAATTGGAACGATTTGGTATACAGGGATTGACGTGATGTCAATGATTGAACCAGAGTATGTGAAGCGTCTGGGGTAAACCATGGAAAGTTTTGTGGGTCCTAGATGTGGAAAGGGAGCTGTGATTTCGGTGCATTATGCATGGCAACGAGAGACTCTGTATGAACGAATGTGGCCTCTGTTATCTTTTCCTAGCGTTACCTCACGAACATGCAGGGGGAGAGGGTTGTCATTTCATGTGTGGCGGGGTCGCGAAAAAAATCAATAAACGCAACAAGTATGAATTATGTACATATGTATATGTATATATGTCTCTGGATGCATATATTCTTATACGTCGATATGTATACGTATGTATATGTGAGTGTATGGATATGTCCGCATACACATGTGTATGTCGGTGGATTGGGCCAATTTCTCTGTTTTTTTGCGCTACCTCGCTAGAATGGGAGCGATCGGCAAAGTATAATAAATCTATAAATATATATATATATATATATATATATATATATATATATATATATATATATATATATATATATATATATATATATATATATGTATGTATATATATATATATATAAATATATATAGATTTATGTGCTGAAAAGGGACTAGTGATTGGAAATACCTAGTTTAGAAAGAGAGATATACGGAAGTATACGTATGTAAGTATGAGAGATGGCCAGAGAGCGTTATTGGATTACGTGTTAATTGATAGGCGCGCGAAAGAGAGACTTTTGGATGTTAACGTGCTGAGAGGTGCAACTGAAGGAATGTCTGATCATTATCTTGTGGCGGCAAGGGTGAAGATTTGTAGACGCTTTCAGAAAAGAAGAGAGAATGTTGGAGTGAAAAGAGTGGTGAGAATAAGTAAGCTTAGGAAGGAGACTTGTATGAGGAAGTACCAGGGGAGACGGAGTACAGAATGAAAAAGGTGAGAACAAAGGGCCTAAGGGGAGTGGGGGAGAAATGGTATATATTTAGGGAAGCAGTAATGGCTTGAAAAAAAAGATGCTTGTGGCATTTGAAGCGTGGAAGGTGGGCAGATAAGAGTGGGTAGTGAGTGGTGCGATGAAGTAAGATTATTAGTGAAAGAGAAGAGAGAGGCATTTGGACGATTTTTGCAGGGAAATAATGCAAATGAGTGGGAGATGTATAAAAGAAAGAAGCAGGAGGTCAAGCAAAAGGAGCAAGAGGTGAAAAAGAGGGCAAATAAGACTTGGGGTTGGACAATATCATTAAATTTTAGGGAGAATTAAAAGATGTTTTAGAAGGACGTAAATAAAGTGCGTACGACAACGGAACAAACGGGAACTTCAGTGAATAGGGCTAATAGGGAAGTGATAAAAAGTAGTGGTGCTGTGAAAAGGAGATGGATTGAGTATTTTGAAGGTATGGTGAATTTGTTTGATGACAGAGTGGCAGATATAAGGTGTTATGGTCGAGATGGTGTGCAAAGTGAGAGGGTTAAGGAAAATGATTTGGTAAAAAGAGAAGAGGTAATAAAAGCTTTGCAGAAGATGAAAGCCGGCAAGGCAGCGGGTTTGGATGGTATTGTAGTGGAATTTGATAAAGAAAGGGGTGCCTTTATTGACTGGTTGGTAAGGTTATTCAATGATTGTATGGCTCATGGTGAGGCGACTGAGGACTGGCGAAATGCTTGCATAGTGCCATTTTACAAAGGCAAAGAGGATAAAAGTGAGTGCTCAAATTACAGAGGTATAAGTTGGTTGATTATTCCTGGGAAATTATATGGGAGGGTATTGACTGAGAGGGTGAAGGCATGTACAGAGAATGAGATTGGGGAAGAGCATTGTGGTTTCAGAAGTGTCGATCAGGTGTTTGCTTTGAAGACTGTATGAGAGAAATACTTAGAAAAGCAAATGGATTTGTTGTAGCATTTATGGATCTGGAGAAAGCATATGATATAGTTGATAGAGATGCTCTGTGCAAGGTATTAAGAATATGTGATGTGGGAGGCAAGTTGTTAGAAGCAGTGACAAGTTTTTATCGAGGATGTAAGGCATGTGTATGTGTAATAAGAGAGAAGAGTGATTGGTTGTCAGTGAATGTAGGTTTGCGGCAGGTGTGTGTGATGTCTCCATGGTTGTTTAATTTGTTTATGGATGGGGTTGTTGGGGAGGTGAATGCAAGAGTTTTGGAAAGAGGGGCAAGTATGCAGTCTGTTTTGCATGAAAGAGCTTGGGAATTGAGTCAGTTGTGTTCGCTGACGATGCAGCGCTGTTGGCTGATTCCTGTGAGAAACTGCCGAAACTGTTGACTGAGTTTGGTAAAGTGTGTGAAAGAAGAAACCTGAGAGTAAATGGGAATTGGAGGAAGGTTATTAGGTACAGTAGGGTTGAGGGACAATTCAACTGGGAGGTAAGTTTGAATGGAGAAAGACTCTAGGAAGTGAAGTGTTTTAGACATCTGGTAGTGGATTTAGCAGCGGATGGAACCATGGAAGCGTAAGTGAATCATATGGTGGTTTAGGGGGCGAAAGTTCTGGGAGCGTTGAAGAATGTGTGGAAGTCTAGAACATTATCTCGGAAAGCAAAAATGGGTATGTTTGAGGGAATAGTAGTTCCAATAATGTTATATGGTTGCGAGGCGTGGGTTATAGATCGAGTTGTGCGGAGGAGGGTGGATGTGCTGGAAGTGAGATGTTTGAGGACAATATGTAGTGTGAGGTGGTTTGATCGAGTAGGTAATAATAGGGTAAGAGAGTTGTGTAATAATGAAAAGAGTGTGGTTGAGAGAGCAGAAGAGGGTGTGAAGAAATGTTTTGGCCACATGGAGAGAATGAGAGAGGAAAGATTGATCAAGAGGATATATATGTCAGAGGTGGAGGGAACGAGGAGAAGTGGGAGACCAAATTGTAGGTGGAAAGATGGAGTGAAAAAGATTTTGAGTTATCGGGGCCTGAACATGCAGGAGGGTGAAAGGCGTGCAAGGAATAGAGTGAATTGGAACAATGTGGTATAGCGGAGTCGACGTGCTGTCAGTAAATTGAACCAGGGCATGCGAAGTGTCTGGGTTAAACCATGGAAAGTTGTGTGGGGCCTGGATGTGGAAAGGGAGCTGTGGTTTCAGTGCATTATTACGTGATAGCTAGAGACATTGTGAACAAATGTGACCTTTGCTGTTTTTTCCTAGCGCTACCTCGGGCACATGAGGGGGGAGGGGGTTGTCATTTCATGTGTGGCTAGGTGGCGATGGGAATGAGTAAAGGCAGACAGTATGAACTATGTTAATGTGTGTATATATATATATATATATATATATATATATATATATATATATATATATATATATATATATATATATATATATGTCTGGGTGTGTATATATGTATATATATATATATATATATATATATATATATATATATATATATATATATATGTATATACATATATATATATATATACGTTGAGATGTATAGGTATGTATATTTGCGTGTGGACGTGTATGTATATACATGTGTATGTGAGTGGGTTTGGCCATTCTTTTGTCTGTTTTCTTGCGCTACCTCGCTAACGCGGGAGACAGCGACGAAGCGAAAAAAAAAAAAAAATATATATATATATATATATATATATATATATATATATATATATATATATATATATATATATATATATATATTCTTTCTTTCTTTTAAACTATTCGCCATTTCCCGCGTTAGCGAGGTAGCATTAAGAACAGAGGACTGGGCCTTTGAGGGAATACATATATATATCCCTGGGGATAGGGAAGAAAGACTACTTCCCACGCATTCCTCACGTGTCGTAGAAGGCGACCAAATGGGACGGGAGTGGGGGGCTGGAATCGCTCCCCTCCTTGTATTCGAACTTTCTAAAAGAGGAAACAGAAGAAGGAGTCACGTGGGGAGTGCTCATCCCCCTCGAAGCCTCAGATTGGGGTGTCTAAATGTGTGTGTATGTAACCAATATGAGGATAAAGTATAGATAGGTAGTATGTTTGAGGAAAGGAAACTTTGTGTTTTGGCTCTGAATGAAAGGAAGGCCAAGGGTAAAGGGGAAGAGTGGTTTGGGAATGTCTTGGGAGTAAAGTCAAGGGTTAGTAAGAGGACAAGAACAAGGGAACTAGTAGCACTAATCCTGACACAGGGGGGAGTATGTGATAGAGTGGAAGAAAGTAAACTTTAGATTGATATGGGTAAAACTAAAAATGGGTGGAGAAAGATGGGTGATTATTGCTGCATGTGCACCTGGACATGTGTAGAAAGTTCATGAGAGGCAAGCGTTTTGGGACCAGCTGAGTGAGTGTGCTAGTAGTTTTGATGCACGAGACCGGGTTAAATTGATGGATGATTTGAATGCAAAGGTTAGTAATATGAGAGTTGAGGGAATAATGGGTATTCATGGGTCGTTCAGTGTTGCAAATGGAAATGGTGAAGAGCTTGCAGATTTATGTCCTGAAAAACGACTGGTGATTGGGAACACCTGGTTTAAAAAGAGAAATGTACATAAGTACACGTATGTAAGTAGGAGAGATGGCCATAGAACGTCATTGGATTACGTATTAATTGATAGGCACAGGACAGAGACTTTTGGATGTTAATGTGCTGAGAGTTGCATCTGGAGGGGTGTCTGATCATTATCTTGTGGAGGCGAAGAAGATTTGTAGAGGTTTTAAGAAAGGAAGAGAGAATGTTTGGGTGAAGAGAGTGGTGAGAGTAATTGAGCTTGTGAAGGAGACTTTTGTGAGGAAAAACCAGGAGAGATTAAGTACAGAATGCAAAAAGGTGAGAACAAAGGACGTAAGGGAAGTGGGGGAGGAATGGGATGTATTTAGGGAAGCAGTGATAGCTCGCGCAAAAGATGCTTGTGGTATGAGAAGCGTGGGAGGTTGGCAGATTATAAAGCGTAGTGGGTTTTTGGATGAAGAAGTAAGATTATTAGTGGAAGAGAAGAGAGAGGCATTTGGACGATTTTTACAGGGAAATCATGCAAATGATTGGGAGATGTATAAAAGAAAAAGGTAGGAGGTCAAGAGAATGGTGCAAGAGGTGAAAAAGAGGGTAAATAAGAGTTGGGTTGAGAGAGTATCATTAAATTTTAGGGAGAATAAAAAGATGTTTTCGAATGAGGTACACAAAGTGCGTAAGCCATGGGAACAAAAGGGAACTTCAGTGAAGAAGGCTAACGGGAAGGTGATAACAAGTAATGGTGATGTGAGAAGGGTATGGAGTGAGTATTTTGAAGGTTTGTTGAATGTGTTTGATGATAGAGTGGCAGATATAATGTGTTCTGTTCGAGATGCTTTGTAAAACGAGAGGGTTAGGGAGAATGATTTGGTAAAGAGAAGAGGAAATAAAAGCGCTGCGGAAGATGAAAGCCGGCAAGGCAGCGGTTTCGGATTGTGTTACAGTGGAATTTATTAAAAAAGGGGAGGGCTGAGAGGTTGGTAAGTTTATTTAATTTATGTAACACTCATGGTGAGGTGTCTGAGGATTGGAGGAATGCTTGCATAGAGCCATTGTACAAAGGCAAAAGGGATGAAAGTGAGTGCTCAAATTAAGGAGGTATAACTTTATTGATTATTCCTAGGAAATTATATTGGAGGATATTGATTGAGAGGGTGTAGGTATGTACAGAGCATATTGTTGATAAAGAGTATTGTTATATCAGAAGTGGTAGATAAGCTGCGCATCACGTGTTTGCTTTGAAATATATACGTGAGAAATACTTAGAAACGCAAATGGATTTGTATGTGGCATTTATGGATCTGGAGAAGGCATATGATAGAGTTGTTAGAGATACTCTGTGGAAGATACTAAGAATATATGATGTGGGGGGCTGGTTGTTAGAAGCAGTGAAAAGTTTTTATCGAGGTTGTAAGGCATGTGTACGTGTAGGAAGAGAGGAAATTGATTGGTTCTCATTGAATATTGGTTTGCGGCAGGGGTGTGTGATGTCTCCATGGCTGTTTGATTTGTTTATGGATGGGGCTGTTTGGGAGGTGAATGCAGTCTGTTGTAGATGAGAGAGCTTGGGAAGTGAGTCAGTTGTTGATCGCTGATGATACAGCGCTGATGGCTGATTCGTGTCAGAATCTGCAAAACCTGGTGACTGATTTTCGCAAAGTGTATGAAAGAAGAAAGCTGATAGTGGATGTGCATAAGAGCAAGATCATTAGGTACAGTAGGGTTAAGGGATAAGTCAATTGGGAGGTAAATTTCAATGGAGAAAAACTCTAGGAAGTGAAGTGTTTTAGATATAATAAAACAAGAGTGGTGGGAGTATGTGATAGAGTGTAAGAAAGTAAACTCTAGATTGATATTTGTAAAACTGAAAGTAGATGGAGGGAGATGCGTGATTATTGGTGCATATGCTCCTGGGCATGAGAAAAAAGATCATGCGAGGCAAGTGTTTTGGGAGCAGCTGAGTAAGTATGGTAGGAGTTTTCATGCACGAGACCGGGTTATGGTGATGGGTTATTTGAATGCAAAGGTGAGTAATGTGGCAGTTAGGGAATAATTGGTGTACATGGGATGTTCAGTGTTGTAAATGAATGTGGCGAGGAGCTTGTAGATTTATGTGCTGAAAAAGGAGCGGTAATTGGGAATACCTGGTTTAAAAAGAGAGATATACATAGGTATACGTATGTAAGTAGGAGAGATGGCCAGAGAGCGTTATTGGATTACATGTTAATTGATAGGTGCGGGAAAGAGAGACTTTTGGATATTAATGTGCTGAGAGGTGCAACTGGAGGGATGTCTGATCATTATCTTTTGGAGGCGAAGGTGAAGATTTGTAGAGGTTTTCAGAAAATAAGAGAGAATGTTGGCTTCAGGTAACTGGTGAGAGAAAGTGAGCTTAGGAAGGAGACTTTTGTGAGGAAGTACCAGGAGAGACTGAATGTAGAATGGAAAAAGATGATAACAAAGCACGTAAAGGGAGTGGGGGAGGAATGGGTGTATTTAGAAAAGCAGTGATGGCTTGCGAAAAACATGCTTGTGGCATGAGAAGCGTGGGAGGTAGGCAGATTAGAAAGGGTAGTGAGTAGCGGGATGAAGAATTAAGATTATTAGTCAAAGGGAACAGAGTGGCATTTGTACAATTTTTGCTGGGAAATAATGTAAATGAGTGGGAGATGTAGAAAAAAAAAAGAGGCAGGAGGTCAAGAGAAAGGTGCTAAAGGTGAAAAAGAGAGCAAATGACAGTTAGGATGAAAGAGTATCATTAAATTTTAGGGGGAATAAAAAGATGTTTTGGAACGAGGTAAATAAAGTGCATAAGAGATGGGAACAAATGGGAACATCAGTGAAGGGGGAAAATGGGGAGGTGATAACAAGTAGTGGTGATGTGAGAAGGAGATGGAGTGAGTATTTTAAAGGTATGTAGAATGTGTTTGATGATACAGTAGTAGATATAGGGTGTTTTGGTCGAGGTGGTGTGCAAAGTGAGAGGGTTTGGGAGAATGATTTGATAAACAGAGAAGAGGTAGTAAAAGCTTTGCGGAAGATGAAAGCCTTTAAAGCAGCGGGTTTGGATGGTATTACAAAGGAATTTATTAAAATATCGGGTTACTGTAAGGTTGACTGGTTGGTAAGGTTATTTAATGTATGTATGGCTCATGGTGAGGTGCCTGAGGATTGGTGGAATGCTTCCATAGTGCCATTGTACAAAGGCAAAGGGGATAAAAGTGAGTGCTCAAATTACAGAGGTATAAGTTTGTTGAGTATTCCCTAGAAATTATATGGGAGGGTATTGATTGAGACGGTGAACTAATGTACAGAGAATCAGAATCGGGAAGAGCAGTGTGGTTTCAGAAGTAGTCCAGGATGTGTGGATTAGGTGTTTGTTTTGAAGAATGTATGTGAGAAATACTTAGGAAGCAAATGGATTTATATATAGCATTTATGGATCTGGAGAAGGTATATGATATAGTTGATAGAGATGGTCTGTGGAAGGTATTAAGAATATATAGTGTGGTAGGCAAGTTGTTAGAAGAAGTGAAAAGTTTTTATCGAGGATGTAAGGCATGTGTACGTTTAGGAGGAAAGGAAAGTGATTGGTTCTTAGTGAATGTTGGTTTACGGCAAGGTTGTGTGATGTCTCCATGTTTGTTTAATTTGTTTATGGATGGGGTTGTTAGCGAGGTGAATGCAAGACTTTTGGAAAGAGGGGCAAGTATGCAGTCTGCCTTTATTCGTTCCCATCGCCACCCGGCTACACATGAAAATAACCACCCCCTCCCCCCAAATATCGGCGAGGTAGTGCTAGGAAAAGACAACAAAGGCCAATTTCGTTCACATTCAGTCTCTAGCTGTCATGTAATAATGCACTGAGACCATAGCTCCCCTTCTACATCCAGGCCCGACAGAACTTTCCATGGTTTACCCCTGACGCTTCACATGCCCTGTCTCAATCCATTGACAGCACGTCGACCCCGGTATACCACATCGTTCCAATTCACTCTACTCCTTGCACACTTTTCACATTCCTGCATGTTCACACCCCGATCGATCAAAATCTTTTTCATTCCATCTTTCCACCTCCAATTTGGTCTCCCACTTCTCCTCCTTCCCTCCACCTCTGACACATATATCCTCTTGGTTAATCTTTCCTCACTCATTCTATCCATGTGACCAAACCACTTCAACACACCCTCCTCTGCTCTCTCAACTACACTCTTTTTATTACCACACATCTCCCTTACCCTGTTATTACTTACTCGATCAAACCAACTCACACCACATATTTTCCTCAAACATCTCATTTCCAGCATATCTACCCTCCTCCATACAACTCTATACATAGTCCACGCCTCGCAACCATATAACATTGTTGGAACCACTATTCCTTCTAACACACCCGTTTTTGCTTTCCGAGATAATGTTCTCGACTTCTACACATTCTTCAACGCTCCAAGAACTTTCGCCCCCTCCCCCAATCTATGATTCACTTCCGCTGCCATGGTTCCATCCGCTGCCAAATCCATTCCCATATATTTAAAAGACTTCACTTCCTCTAGTATTTCTCCATTCAAACCTCCCTCCCAATTTACTTGACCCTCAACCCTACTGTACCTAATAACTTTACGTTTATTCACATTTACTCTCAACTTTCTTCTTTCACATATTTTCCCAAACTCAGTCACTACCTTCTGCAGTTTCTCATATGAATCAGCCACCAGCGCTGTATCGTCAGCGAACAAGAACTGACACACTTCCAAGCTCTCTCATCCATAAAGGACTGCATATATGCCCTTCCCTCCAAAACTCTTGTATTCACCTCCCTAACAACCCAATCTATAAACATATTAAACAACCTTGGAGACATCACACACCCCTGCCGAAAACCTACATTCACTGAAAACCAATCACTTTCCTCTCTTACTACACGTACACATACATTACATCCCCGATAGAAACTTTTCACTGCTTCTAACAACTTGCCTCCCACACCATATATTCGCAATACCTTCCACAGAGCATCTCTATCAACTCTATCATATGCCTTCTCTAGATCCATAAATGGTACATAAAAATCCATATTCTTTTCTAAGTATTTCTCACATACATTCTTCAAAGCAAACACCTGATCTACACATCCTCTACCACTTCTGAAACCACAATGCTCTTCCCCAATCTGATGGTTTGTATATGCCTTCACCCACTCCATGAATACCCTCCCATACATTTATATATATATATATACACACATATATATATATATATATATATATATATATATATATATATATATATATATATATATATATGTATATATATATATATATATATATATATATATATATATATATATATATATATATATATATATATATATATATATATATATATATATATATATATATATATATATATATATATATATATATATATATATATATATATATATATATATATATATACATATATATATATATATATATATATATATATATATATATATATATATATATATATATATATATATATATATATATATATATATATATATGCACCTGGGCATGAGAAGAAAGATCAAGAGAGGCAAGTGTTTGGGGAGCAGCTGAATGAGTGTGTTAGTGGTTCTGATGCACGAGACCGGGTTGTAGTGATGGGTGATTTGAATGCAAAGGTGAGTAATGTGGCAGTTGAGGGAATAATTGGTATACATGGGGTGTTCAGTGTTATAAATGGAAATGGTGAAGAGCTTGTAGATTTATGTGCTGAAAAAGGACTGATGATTGGGAATAACTGGTTTAAAAATCGAGATATACATAAGTATACTTATGTAAGTAGGAGAGATGGCCAGAGAACGTTGTTGGATTACGTGTTAATTGACAGGCGCGAGAAAGAGAGACTTTTGGATGTTAATGTGCTGAGAGGTGCAACTGGAGGGATGTCTGATCATTATCTTGTGGAGGCTAAGGTGAAGATTTGTATGGGTTTTCAGAAAAGAAAAGTGAATGTTGGGGTGAAGAGAGTGGTGAGAGTAAGTGAGCTTGAGAAGGAGACCTGTGTGAGGAAGTACCAGGAGAGACTGAGTACAGAATGGAAAAAGGTGAGAACAATGGAAGCAAGGGGAGTGGGGGAGGAATGGGATGTATTTAGGGAATCAGTGATGGATTGCGCAAAAGATGCTTGTGGCATGAGAAGAGTGGGAGGTGGGTTGATTAGAAAGGGTAGTGAGTGGTGGGATGAAGAAGTAAGAGCATTAGTGAAAGAAAAGAGAGAGGCAATTGGACGATTTTTGCAGGGAAAAAATGAAATTGAGTGGGAGATGTATAAAAGAAAGAGACAGGAGGTCAAGAGAAAGGTGCAAGAGGTGAAAAAAAGGGCAAATGAGAGTTGGGGTGAGAGAGTATCATTAAATTTTAGGGAGAATAAAAAGATGTTCTGGAGGGAGGTAAATAAAGTGCGTAAGACAAGGGAGCAAATGGGAACTTCAGTGAAGGGCGCAAATGGGGAGGTGATAACAAGTAGTGGTGATGTGAGAAGGAGATGGAGTGATTTTGAAGGTTAGTTGAATGTGTTTGATGATAGAGTGGCAGATATAGGGTGTTTTGGTCGAGGTGGTGTGCAAAGTGAGAGGGTTAGGGAAAATGATTTGGTAAACAGAGAAGAGGTAGTGAAAGCTTTGCGGAAGATGAAAGCCAGCAAGGCAGCAGGTTTGGATGGTATTGCAGTGGAATTTATTAAAAAAGGGGGTGACTGTATTGTTGACTGGTTGGTAAGGTTATTCAATTTATGTATGACTCATGATGAGGTGCCTGAGGATTGGCGGAATGCGTGCATAGTGCCATTGTACAAAGGCAAAGGGGATAAGAGTGAGTGCTCAAATTACAGAGGTATAAGTTTGTTGAGTATTCCTGGTAAATTATATGGGAGGGTATTGATTGAGAGGGTGAAGGCATGTACAGAGCATCAGATTGGGGAAGAGCAGTGTGGTTTCAGAAGTGGTAGAGGATGTGTGGATCAGGTGTTTGCTTTGAAGAATGTATGTGAGAAATACTTAGAAAAGCAAATGGATTTGTATGTAGCATTTATGGATGTGGAGAAGGCATATGATAGAGTTGATAGAGATGCTCTGTGGAAGGTATTAAGAGTATATGGTGTGGGAGGAAAGTTGTTAGAAACAGTGAAAAGTTTTTATCGAGGATGTAAGGCATGTGTACGTGTAGGAAGAGAGGAAAGTGATTGGTTCTCAGTGAATGTAGGTTTGCGGCAGGGGTGTGTGATGTCTCCATGGTTGTTTAATTTGTTTATGGATGGGGTTGTTAGGGAGGTAAATGCAAGAGTTTTGGAAAGAGGGGCAAGTATGAAGTCTGTTGGGGATGAGAGAGCTTGGGAAGTGAGTCAGTTGTTGTTCGCTGATGATACAGCGCTGGTGGCTGATTCATGTGAGAAACTGCAGAAGCTGGTGACTGAGTTTGGTTAAGTGTGTGGAAGAAGAAAGTTAAGAGTAAATGTGAATAAGAGCAAGGTTATTAGGTACAGTAGGGTTGAGGGTCAAGTCAATTGGGAGGTGAGTTTGAATGGAGAAAAACTGGAGGAAGTGAAGTGTTTTAGATATCTGGGAGTGGATCTGGCAGCAGATGGAACCATGGAAGCGGAAGTGGATCATAGGGTGGGGGAGGGGGCGAAAATTCTGGGGGCCTTGAAGAATGTGTGGAAGTCGAGAACATTATCTCGGAAAGCAAAAATGGGTATGTTTGAAGGAATAGTGGTTCCAACAATGTTGTATGGTTGCGAGGCGTGGGCTATGGATAGAGTTGTGCGCAGGAGGATGGATGTGCTGGAAATGAGATGTTTGAGGACAATGTTTGGTGTGAGGTGGTTTGATGGAGTGAGTAACGTAAGGGTAAGAGAGATGTGTGGAAATAAAAAGAGCGTGGTTGAGAGAGCAGAAGAGGGTGTTTTGAAGTGGTTTGGGCACATGGAGAGAATGAGTGAGGAAAGATTGACCAAGAGGATATATGTGCCGGAGGTGAAGGGAACGAGGAGAAGAGGGAGACGAAATTGGAGGTGGAAAGATGGAGTGAAAAAGATTTTGTGTGATCGGGGCCTGAACATGCAGGAGGGTGAAAGGAGGGCAAGGAATAGAGTGAATTGGAGCGATGTGTTATACCGGGGTTGACGTGCTGTCAGTGGATTGAATCGGGGCATGTGAAGCGTCTGGGGTAAACCATGGAAAGCTGTGTAGGTATGTATATTTGCGTGTGTGGACGTATGTATATACATGTGTATGGGGGGGGGGGGGGCCATTTCTTTCGTCTGTTTCCTTGCGCTACGTCGCAAACGTGGGAGACAGCGACAAAGTATAAGAAAAAAAAAAAAATATATATATATATATATATATATATATATATATATATATATATGTTCTACGTATGTTCTATGAAGGTGCGCGTACATATACACTTTATTCGTATTCATATAACTCCGCGTTGTACAGTCAGGTTTCGGTAAAACGCTATGAGCTGGCTATGTGTTCTGTTCGAAAACAACCGATCGACCCTGTTGCTCACCATTGTGAGACGAAGTGTATTCGAGTACTTAGTATTTCGAATAGTTGTTTCCTATTATACAGTCCCTTCGCCTAGCGGTTAGCATGCCTGCCTCTTGCACAAGGGGTCCCAGGTTCGATCCTGGCTGTTGGAGGTTTGTATGTTCTATGAAGGTGCGCGTACATATACACTTTATTCGTATATATATATATATATATATATATATATATATATATATATATATATATATATATATATATATATATATATATATACATATATATATATATATATATATATATATTATTTATTTCTTATACTTATTATACTTACTCGCTGTCTACGGTGTTAGCGAGGTAGCACAAGGAAACACACGAAAGAATGGCCCATCCCACCCACATACACTTATACATACATACACGTCCACACTCGCACATATACATACCTATAAATCTTAATGTATACATATATATACATAGATATATACATATATAACTTAGCTGCAAATATTTATATTCCAGTCTTAGTCTCATTAACACATAATTTACAGAATAAGGTTTGCCCCCTAAGTTACACTGGTGTTAATCAACACAAATAATGTATTTATTTATATATTTATTATACTTTGTCGCTGTCTCCCGCGTTAACGAGGTAACAAGGAAACAGACGAAAGAATGGCCCAACGCACTCACACATATAGATACATACACGTCCACACACGCACATTTACATACCTATACATTTCAACGATATATATATATATATATATATATATATATATATATATATATATATATATATATATATATATATATATATATATATACATATGTATATATATATATATATATATATATATATATATATATATATATATATATATATATATATATATATATATATATATATATATATTTATTTATTTATTTATCTTTATTTAGTTTTCTTTGTCGCTGTCTCCCGCGTTTGCGAGGTAACGCAAGGTAACTGACGAAAGAAATGGCCCAACCCACCCCCATACACATGTATATACATACACGTCCACACACGCAAAAATACATACCTATACATCTCAATGTACACATATATATACAGGAAGAGACAAGGAGGTCAAGAGGTCAAGAGAAAGGTGCAAGAGGTGAAAAAAAGGGCAAATGAGAGTTGGGGTGAGAGACTATCAGTAAATTTTAGGGAGAATAAAAAGATGTTCTGGAAGGAGGTAAATAGGGTGCGTAAGACAAGGGAGCAAATGGGAACTTCAGTAAAGGGCGTAAATGGGGAGGTGAAAACAAGTAGTGGTGATGTGAGAAGGAGATGGAATGAGTATTTTGAAGGTTTGTTGAATGTGTCTGATGACAGAGTGGCAGATATAGGGTGTTTGGGTCGAGGTGGTGTGCAAAGTGAGAGGGTTAGGGAAAATGATTTGGTAAACAGAGAAGACGTAGTAAAAGCTTTGCGGAAGATGAAAGCCGGCAAGGCAGCAGGTTTGGATGGTATTGCAGTGGAATTTATTAAAAAAGGGGGTGACTGTATTGTTGACTGGTTGGTAAGGTTATTTAATGTATGTATGACTCATGGTGAGGTGCCTGAGGATTGGCGGAATGCTTGCATAGTGCCATTGTACAAAGGCAAAGGGGATAAGAGTGAGTGCTCAAATTACAGAGGTATAAGTTTGTTGAGTATTCCTGGTAAATTATATGGGAGGGTATTGATTGAGAGGGTGAAGGCATGTACAGAGCATCAGATTGGGGAAGAGCAGTGTGGTTTCAGAAGTGGTAGAGGATGTGTGGATCAGGTGTTTGCTTTGAAGAATGTATATGAGAAATACTTAGAAAAGCAAATGGATTTGTATGTAGCATTTATGGATCTGGAGAAGGCATATGATAGAGTTGATAGAGATGCTCTGTGGAAGGTATTAAGAATATATGGTGTGGGAGGCAAGTTGTTAGAAGCAGTGAAAAGTTTTTATCGAGGATGTAAGGCATGTGTACGTGTAGGAAGAGAGGAAAGTGATTGGTTCTCAGTGAATGTAGGTTTGCGGCAGGGGTGTGTGATGTCTACATGGTTGTTTAATTTGTTTATGGATGGGGTTGTTAGGGAGGTAAATGCAAGAGTTTTGGAAAGAGGGGCAAGTATGAAGTCTGTTGGGGATGAGAGAGCTTGGGAAGTGAGTCAGTTGTTGTTCGCTGATGATACAGCGCTGGTGGCGGATTCATGTGAGAAACTGCAGAAGCTGGTGACGGAGTTTTTTAAAGTGTGTGGAAGAAGAAAGTTAAGAGTAAATGTGAATAAGAGCAAGGTTATTAGGTACAGTAGGGTTGAGGGTCAAGTCAATTGGGAGGTGAGTTTGAATGGTGAGAGGCTGGAGGAAGTGAAGTGTTTTAGATATCTGGGAGTGGATCTGTCAGCGGATGGAACCATGGAAGCGGAAGTGGATCATAGGGTGGGGGAGGGGGCGAAAATTTTGGGAGCCTTGAAAAATGTGTGGAAGTCGAGAACATTATCCCGGAAAGCAAAAATGGGTATGTTTGAAGGAATAGTAGTTCCAACAATGTTGTATGGTTGCGAGGCGTGGGCTATGGATAGAGTTCTGCGGAGGAGGATGGATGTGCTGGAAATGAGATGTTTGAGGACAATGTGTGGTGTGAGGTGGTTTGATCGAGTAAGTAACGTAAGGGTAAGAGAGATGTGTGGAAATAAAAAGAGCGTGGTTGAGAGAGCAGAAGAGGGTGTTTTGAAATGGTTTGGGCACATGGAGAGAATGAGTGAGGAAAGATTGACCAAGAGGATATATGTGTCGGAGGTGGAGGGAACGAGGAGAAGAGGGAGACCAAATTGGAGGTGGAAAGATGGAGTGAAAAGGATTTTGTGTGATCGGGGCCTGAACATGCAGGAGGGTGAAAGGAGGGCAAGGAATAGAGTGAATTGGAGCGATGTGGTATACAGGGGTTGACGTGCTGTCAGTGGATTGAATCAAGGCATGTGAAGCGTCTGGGGTAAACCATGGAGAGCTGTGTAGGTATGTATATTTGCGTGTATGGACGTGTGTATGTACATGTGTATGGGGGGGGTTGGGCCATTTCTTTCGTCTGTTTCCTTGCGCTACCTCGCAAACGCGGGAGACAGCGACAAAGTATAAAAAAAAAAAAAAAAAATAGAATAAAAAAAAAAATATATATATATATTTATTTATTTATTTATCTTTATTTAGTTTTCTTTGTCGCTGTCTCCCGCGTTTGCGAGGTAACGCAAGGTAACTGACGAAAGAAATGGCCCAACCCACCCCCATACACATGTATATACATACACGTCCACACACGCAAAAATACATACCTATACATCTCAATGTACACATATATATACACACAAAGACACATACATATATACCCATGCACACAATTCACACTGTCTGCCTTTATTCATTTCCATCGCCACCTCGCCACACATGGAATACCATCCCCCTCCCCCCTCATGTGTGCTAGGTAGCGCTAGGAAAAGACAACAAAGGCCCCATTCGTTCACACTCAGTCTCTAGCTGTCATGCAATAATACACGAAACCACAGCTCCCTTTCCACATCCAGGCCCCACACTACCTTCCATGGTTTACACCAAACGCTTCACATGCTCTGATTCAATCCACTGACAGTACGTCAACCCCGGTATACCACATCGATCCAATTCACTCTATTCCTTGCCCGCCTTTCACCTTCCTGCATGTTCAGGCCCCTATCAGTCAAAATCTTTTTCACTCCATCTTTCCACCTTCAATTTGGTCTCCCACTTCCCCTCGTTCCCTCCAACTCCGACACATATATCATCTTGGTCAATCTTTACTCTCTCATTCTCTCCTTGTGCCCAAACCATTTCAAAACACACTCTTCTGCTCTCTCAACCACGCTCTTTTTATTTCCACACATCTCTCTTAGCCTTACATTACTTACTCGATCAAACCACCTCACACCACACATTGTCCTCAAACATCTCATATCCACCACATCCACCCTCCTGCGCACAACTCTATCCATAGCCCACGCCTCGCAACCATAAAACATTGTTGGAACCACTATTCCTTCAAACATACCCATTTTTGCTTACCGAGATAATGTTCTCGACTTCCACACATTCTTCAAGGCTCCCAGGATTTTCGGCCCCTCTCCCATCCTATGATTCACTTCCGCTTCCATGGTACCATCCGCTGCCAGATCCACTCCCAGATATCTAAAACACTTCACTTCCTCCAGTTTTTCTCCATTCAAACTTACCTCCCAATTGACTTGACCCTTAACCCTACTGCACCTAATAACCTTGCTCTTATTCACATTTACTCTTAACTTTCTTCTTTCACACACTTTACCAAACTCAGTCACCAGCTTCTGCAGTTTCTCACATGAATCAGCCACCATCGCTGTATCATCAGCGAACAACAACTGACTCACTTCCCAAGCTCTCTCTTTCACAACAGACTTCATACTTGCCCCTCTTTCCAAAACTCTTGCATTCACCTCCCTAACAACCTCAACCATAAACAAATTAAACAACCCTGGAGACATCACACATTCCTGCCCGAAACCTACATTCACTGAGAACCAATCACTTTCCTCTCTTCCTACACGTACACATGCCTTACATCCTCGATAAAAACTTTTCACTGCTTCTAACAACTTGCCTCCCACACCATATATTCTTAATACCTTCCACAGAGCATCTCTATCAGATCTATCATATGCCTTCTCCAGATCCATAAATGCTACATACAAATCCATTTGCTTTTCTAAGTATTTCTCACATATATTTTTCAAAGCAAACACCTGATCCACACATCCTCTACCACTTGTGAAACCACACTGCTCTTCCTCAATCTGAAACTCTGTACAGCCTTCACCCTCTCAATCAATACCTTCCCATATAATTTACTAGGAATACTCAACAAACTTATACCTCTGTAATTTAAGCACTCACTCTTATCCCCTTTGCTTTTGTACAATGAATGGCACTATGCGCGCATTCCGCCAATCCTCAGGCACCTCACCATAAGTCATACATACATTAAATAACCTTACCAACTAGTCAAATATACAGTCACCCCCTTTTTTAATAAATTCCACTGCAATATCATCCAAACCTGCTGCCTTGCCGGCTTTCATCTTCCGCAAAGCTTTCACTACCTCCTCTCTGTTTACCAAATCATTTTCCCTAACCCTCTCACTTTGCACACCACCTCGACCAAAACACCCTATATCTGCCACTCTATCATCAAACACATTCAACAAACCTTCAAAATACTCACTCCATCTCCTTCTCACATCACCACTACTTGTTATCACCTCCCCATTAGCGCCCTTCAATGAAGTTCCCATTTGCTCCCTTGTCTTACGCACTTTATTTACCTCCTTCCAGAACATCTTTTTATTCTCCATAAAATTTATTGATACTCTCTCACCCCAACTCTCATTTTCCCTCTTTTTCACCTCTTGCACCTTTCTCTTGACCTCCTTTCTCTTTCTTTTATACATCCCCCACTCAATTTCATTTTTTCCCTGGAAAAATCGTCCAAATGCCTCTCTCTTCTCTTTCACTAATAATCTTACTTCTTCATCCCACCACTTACTACCATTTCTACTCAACCCACCTCCCACGCTTCTCATGCCACAAGCATCTTTTGCGCACTCCATCACTGATTCCCTGAAATACATCCCATTCCTCCCCCAATCCCCTTTCTTCCATTGTTCTCACCTTTTTCCATTCTGTACTCAGTCTCTCCTGTTACTTCCTCACACAAGTCTCCTTCCCAAGCTCACTTACTCTCACCAAACTCTTCACCCCAACATTCACTCTTCTTTTCTGAAAACCCATACAAATCTTCACCTTAGCCTCCGCAAGATAATGATCAGACATCCCTCCAGTTGCACCTCTCAGCACATTAACATCCCAAAGTCTCTCTTTCGTGCGTCTGTCAATTAACACGTAATCCAATAACGTTCTCTGGCCATCTATCCTACTTACATACGTATACTTATGTATATCTCGCTTTTTAAACCAGGTATTCCCAATCACCAGTCCTTTTTCAGCACATAAATCTTCAAGCTCTTCACCATTTCCATTTACAACACTGAACACCCCATGTATACCAATTATTCCCTCAACTGCCATATTACTCACCTTTGCATTCAAATCACCCATCAGTATAACCCGGTCTCGTGCATCAAAACCACTAACACACTCATTCAGCTGCTCCCAAAACTCTTGCCTCTCATAATCTTTTTTCTCCTGCCCAGGTGCATATGCACCAAGAATCTCCCATCTCTCTCCTTGAACTTTCAGTTTTACCCATATTAATCGAGAATCTACTCTCTTAAATTCTACCACATAATCCCACAACTCCTGTTTCAGGAGTACTGCTACTCCTTCCCTTGCTCTTGTCGTCTCACTAACCACTGACTTTACTCCCAAGACATTCCCAAACCACTCTTCTCATTTAACCTTGAGCTTCCTTTCACTCAGAGTCAAAACATCCAGGATCCTTTCCTCAAACATACTACCTATCTCTCCTTCTTTCACATCTTGGTTGCATCCACACACATTTAGACACGCCAATCTGAGTCTACGAGGAGGATGAGCACTCCCCGAGTTACTCCTTCTGTTTCCCATTTTTAGAAAGTTAAAATACAAGGAGGGGAGTATTTCTGGCCCCCCGCTCCCGTCCCCTCTAGTCGCCTTCTACGACACTTGAGGAATGCGTGGGAAGTATTCTTTCACCCCTATCCACAAGGATAATATATATATATATTATCGAGGATGTAAGGCATGTGTACGTGTAGGAAGAGAGGAAAGTGATTGGTTCTCAGTGAATGTAGGTTTGCGGCAGGGGTGTGTGATGTCTCCATGGTTGTTTAATTTGTTTATGGATGGGGTTGTTAGGGAGGTAAATGCAAGAGTCCTGGAAAGAGGGGCAAGTATGAAGTCTGTTGGGGATGAGAGAGCTTGGGAAGTGAGTCAGTTGTTGTTCGCTGATGATACAGCGCTGGTGGCTGATTCATGTGAGAAACTGCAGAAGCTGGTGACTGAGTTTGGTAAAGTGTGTGGAAGAAGAAAGTTAAGAGTAAATGTGAATAAGAGCAAGGTTATTAGGTACAGTAGGGTTGAGGGTCAAGTCAATTGGGAGGTGAGTTTGAATGGAGAAAAACTGGAGGAAGTGAAGTGTTTTAGATATCTGGGAGTGGATCTGTCAGCGGATGGAACCATGGAAGCGGAAGTGGATCATAGGGTGGGGGAGGGGGCGAAAATTTTGGCAGCCTTGAAAAATGTGTGGAAGTCGAGAACATTATCTCGGAAAGCAAAAATGGGTATGTTTGAAGGAATAGTGGTTCCAACAATGTTGTATGGTTGCGAGGCGTGGGCTATGGATAGAGTTGTGCGCAGGAGGATGGATGTGCTGGAAATGAGATGTTTGAGGACAATGTGTGGTGTGAGGTGGTTTGATCGAGTAAGTAACGTAAGGGTAAGAGAGATGTGTGGAAATAAAAAGAGCGTGGTTGAGAGAGCAGAAGAGGGTGTTTTGAAATGGTTTGGGCACATGGAGAGAATGAGTGAGGAAAGATTGACCAAGAGGATATATGTGTCGGAGGTGGAGGGAACGAGGAGAAGAGGGAGACCAAATTGGAGGTGGAAAGATGGAGTGAAAAAGATTTTGTGTGATCGGGGCCTGAACATGCAGGAGGGTGAAAGGAGGACAAGGAATAGAGTGAATTGGAGCGATGTGGTATACAGGGGTTGACGTGCTGTCAGTGGAGTGAATCAAGGCATGTGAAGCGTCTGGGGTAAACCATGGAAAGCTGTGTAGGTATGTATATTTGCGTGTGTGGACGTGTGTATGTACATGTGTATGGGGGGGGGGGGCCATTTCTTTCGTCTGTTTCCTTGCGCTACCTCGCAAACGCGGGAGACAGTGACAAAGTATAAAAAAGAATATATATATATATATATATATATATATATATATATATATATATATATATATATATATATATATATATATATATATATATATATATTGTTACAAATACTACTGGTCCTTGTTTTGCAAGGACGTTATAGATTTGTCAAGTGGCACAACTCAGGATAACACAATAATAAAGTTATGGGATTGAATTAAAGACCAGCATTACATTAAATCTACTTATAATGAAAGATTTCAAGTGTACAAAGATAGGCACATAAATCAAGCATGAAACATTACGTTAACATTGAAAGTGAGCTTAACATTGAACATAAGATAACATTCGTACATGACTTAACATTCCAGATAAGATTTCAAGCCAGGAGTTCTCTTTCCTCTAAGGCAGAACTTCGATAACATTACACTGATAATTATAACGGGCTTACAGCACAACACTAGGGTAACGGGCTTATAGCACAGCAGGGCTTACAGGCTTACAACACAGCAGGACTTACAGCAGGGGACACCACCCACCTCGCTGGGCTTCAGAGAAAGGAAT
>NC_092238.1:48976688-49002479 GCF_036320965.1 Panulirus ornatus | reverse complement strand
GCCTTTCACCCTCCTGCATGTTCAGGCCCTGATCACTCAAAATCTTTTTCTCTCAATCTTTCCACCTCCAATTTGGTCTCCCACTGCTCCTCGTTCCCTCCACCTCTGACACATATATCCTCTTGGTCAATCTTTCCTCACTCATTCTCTCCATGTGACCAAATCATTTGAAAACACCCTCTTCTGCTCTCTCAACCACACTCTTTTTATTTCCACACATCTCTCTCACCCTTACATTACTTACTCGATCAAACCACCTCACACCACATATTGTCCTCAAACATCTCATTTCCAGCACATCCATCCTCCTGCGCACAACTCTATCCATAGCCCACGCCTCGCAACCATACGATATTGTTGGAACCACTATTCCTTCAAACATACCCATTTTTGCTTTCCGAGATAATGTTCTCGACTTCCAAACATTCTTCAATGCTCCCAAAATTTTCGCCCCCTCCCTCACCCTATGATTCACTTCTGCTTCCATGGTTCCATCCGTTCCCTGACCAACTCCCAGATATCTAAAACACTACTTCCTCCAGTTTTTCTCCATTCAAACTTACCTCCAAAATGACTTGACCCTCAACCCTACTGTACCTAATAGCCTTGCTCTTATTCATATTTACTATTAACTTTCCTCTTTCACACACCTGATCCACACATCCTCTACCACTTCTGAAGCCACACTGCTCTTCCCAAATCCGATGCTCTGTACATGCCTTCACCCTCTCAATCAATACCCACCCATACAATTTACCAGGAATACTCAATAAACTTATACCTCTGGAATTTGAGCACTCACTCTTATCACCTTTGCCTTTGAACAATGGCACTATAGACGCATTCCGCCAATCCTCAAGCACCTCACCATGAGTCATACATACAATAAATAACCTTACCAACCAGTCAACAATACAGTCACCCCCTTTTTTAATAAATTCCACTGCAATACCATCCAAACCTACTGCCTTGCTGGCTTTCATCTTCCGCAAAGCTTTTACTACCTCTTCTCTGTTTACCAAATCATTTTCCCCAACCCTCTCGCTTTGCACACAACCTCGACCAAGACACCCTTTATCTGCCACTCTATCATCAAACACATTCAACAAACCTTCAAAATACTCACTCCATCTCCTTCTCACATCACCACTACTTGTTATCACGTCCCCATTAGCGCCCTTCACTGAAGTTCCCATTTGCTCTCGTGTCTTACGCACTTTATTTACCTCCTTCCAAAACATCTTTTTATTATCCCTAAAACTTAATGATACTTTCTCAACTCAACTCTCATTTGCCCTCTTTTTCACCTCTTGCACCTTTCTCTTGACCTCCTGTCTCTTTCTTTTATACATCTTCCACTCAAATGCATTTTTTCCCTGCAAAAATCGTCCAAATGTCTCCGTCTTCTCTTTCACTAATAATCTTACTTCTTCATCCCACTACTCACTACCCTTTCTAATCAACCCACCTCCCGCGCTTCTCATGCCACAAGCATCTTTTGCGCAATCCATCACTGATTCCCTAAATGCATCCCATTCCTCGCCTATTCCCCTTACTTCCATTGTTGTCACCTTTTTCCATTCTGTACTCAGTCTCTCCTGGTACTTCGTCACACAAGTCTCCTTCCCAAGCTCACTTATTCTCACCACCCTCTACACCCCAACATTCACTCTTCTTTTCTGCAAACCCATACACATCTTCATCTTAGCCTCCACAAGATACTGATAAGACATCCCTCCAGTTGCACCTCTCAGCACATTTTCATCCAAAAATCTCTCTTTCGCGCGCCTGTCAATTAACACATAATCCAATAACGCTCTCTGGCCATTTCTCCTACTTATATACGTATACTTATGTATATCTCGCTTTTTAAATCAGGTATTCCCAATCACCAGTCCTTTTTCAGCACATAAATCTACAAGCTCTTCACCATTTCCATTTACAACACTGAACACTCTATCCATAGCCCACGCCTCGCACCCATACAACATTGTTGGAGCCACTATTCCTTCAAACATACCCATCTTTGCTTTCCTAGATAATGCTCTCGACTCCCAAACATTCTTCAAGGCTCCCAGAATTTTCGCCCCCTCCCCCACCCTATGATTCACTTCCGCTTCCATGGTTACATCCGCTGCCAGATCCACTCACAGATATCTAAAACACTTCACTTCCTCCAGCTTTTCTCCATTCAAACTTACCTCCCAGTTGACTTGACCCTCAACCCTCCTGTACCTAATAACCTTGCTCTTATTCACATTTACTCATAACTTTCTTCTTTCACACACTTTACCAAACTCATTCACCAGCTTCTGCAGATTCTTACATGAATCAGCCACCAGCGCTGTATCATCGGCGAACAACAACTGACTCACTTCCCAAGCTCTCTCATCCAAAACAGACTGCATACTTGCCCCTCTTTCCAAAACTCTTGCATTCACCTCTCTAACAACCCCATCCATAAACAAATTAAAAAACCATATCCGCAAACCTACATTCACTGAGAACCAACCACTTTCCTCTCTTCCTACACGTACACATGCCTTACATCCTCGATAAAAAGTTTTCACTGCTTCTAACAACTTGCCTCCCACACCATATATTCTTAATACCTTCCACAGAGCATTTCTATCAACTCTCTCATATGCCTTCTCCAGATCCATAAATGCTACATACAAATCCATTTGTTTTTCTAAGTATTTCTCGCATACATTCTTCAAAGAATCACCTGATCCACACATCCTCTACCACTTCTGAAACCACACTGCTCTTCTCCAATCTGATGATCTGTAACTGCCTTCATCCTCTCAATCAATACCCTCCCATATAATTTACCAGGAATACTCAACAAACTTATACATCTGTAATTTGAGCACTCACTCTTATCCCCTTTGCCTTTATACAATGGCACTATGCAAGCATTCCGCTAATCCTCAGGCACCTCACCATGAATCATACATACATTAGATAACCTTACCAACCATTCAACAATACAGTCACCCCCTTTTTTGATAAATTCCACAGCAATGCCATCCAAACCTGCTGCTTTGCTGGCTTTCATCTTCCGTAAAGCTTTTACTACATCTGCTCTATTTACCAAATCAATTTCCATAACCATCTCACTTTGCACACCACCTCGACCAAGACACCCCACATCTGCCACTCTATCATCAAACACATTCAAGAAACCTTTAAAATACTCACTCCATCTCCTTCTCACATCACCACTACTTGTTATCACGTCCCCATTAGCGCCCTTCACTGATGTTCCCATTTGCTCCTTTGTCTTACGCACTTTATTTACCTCCTTCCAAAACATCTTTTTATTCTCCCTGAAATTTAATGATACTCTCTCACCCCAAATCTCATTTGCCCTCTTTTTCACCTCTTGCACTTTTCTCTTGACCTCCTGCCTCTTTCTTTTATACCTCTCCCACTCATTTGCATTTTTTCCCTGCAAAAATCGTTCAAATGCCTCTCTCTTCTCTTTCACTAACAATCTTACTTCTTCATCCCACCACTCACTACCTTTTCTAATCAACCCACCTCCCACGCTTCTCATGCCACAATCATGTTTTGCGCAAGCCATCACTGCTTCCCTATATACATCCCATTCCTCCCCCACTCCCCTTACCTCCTTTGTTCCCACCTTTTTCCATTCTGTACTCAGTCTCTCCTGGTACTTCCTCACACAAGTCTCCTTCCCAAGCTAACTTACTCTCAACACTCTCTTCACCTCAACATTCTCTCTTCTTTTCTGGAAACCCCCAGAAAACTTTACCTTTGCTTCCAAAAGATAATGATCAAACATCCCTCCGGTTGCACCTCTCAGCTCATTAACATCCAAAAGTCTCTCTTTCGTGCGTCTATCAATTAACACGTAATCCAATAACGCTCTCTGGCCATCTCTCCTACTTACCTGCGTATACTTATGTATATCTCGCTTTTTAAACCAGGTATTCCCAATCACCAGTCCTTTTTCAGCACATAAATCTACAAGCTCTTCACCATTTCCATTTGCTACACAGAACACTCCATATATATATATATATATATATATATATATATATATATATATATATATATATATATATATATATATATATATATATATATATATATATATATATATATATATATACATATATATATATATATATATATATATGTATATATATATATATATATATATATATATATATATATATATATATATATATATATATATATATATATATATATATATATATATATATATTCCACAAAGGCCCAGTCCTCTGTTCTTAACGCTAAACCATGGAAAGCTGTGTAGGTATGTATATTTGCGTGTGTGGACGTATGTATTTACATGTGTATGGGGTGGGTTGGGCCATTTCTTTCGTCTGTTTCCTTGCGCTACCTCGCAAACGCGGGAGACAGCGACAAAGCAAAAAATAAAAAAGAAATATATATATATATATATATATATATATATATATATATATATATATATATATATATATATATAATGTATGTGAGAAATACTTAGAAAAGCAAATGGATTTGTATGTAGCATTTATGGATCTGGAGAAGGCATATGATAGAGTTGATAGAGATGCTCTGTGGAAGGTATTAAGAATATATGGTGTGGGAGGAAAGTTGTTAGAAGCAGTGAAAAGTTTTTATCGAGGATGTAAGGCATGTGTACGTGTAGGAAGAGAGGAAAGTGATTGGTTCTCAGTGAATGTAGGTTTGCGGCAGGGGTGTGTGATGTCTCCATGGTTGTTTAATTTGTTTATGGATGGGGTTGTTAGGGAGGTAAATGCAAGAGTTTTGGAAAGAGGGGCAAGTATGAAGTCCGTTGGGGATGAGAGAGCTTGGGAAGTGAGTCAGTTGTTGTTCGCTGATGATACAGCGCTGGTGGCTGATTCATGTGAGAAACTGCAGAAGCTGGTGACTGAGTTTGGTAAAGTGTGTGGAAGAAGAAAGTTAAGAGTAAATGTGAATAAGAGGAAGGTTATTAGGTACAGTAGGGTTGAGGGTCAAGTCAATTGGAAGATGAGTTTGAATGGAGAAAAACTGGAGGAAGTGAAGTCTTTTAGATATCTGGGAGTGGATCTGGCAGCGGATGGAACCATGGAAGCGTAAGTGGATCATAGGGTGGGGGAGGGGGCGAAAATTCTGGGGGCCTTGAAGAATGTGTGGAAGTCGAGAACATTATCTCAGAAAGCAAAAATGGGTATGTTTGAAGGAATAGTGGTTCCAACAATGTTGTATGGTTGCGAGGCGTGGGCTATGGATAGAGTTGTGCGCAGGAGGATGGATGTGCTGGAAATGAGATGTTTGAGGACAATGTGTGGTGTGAGGTGGTTTGATCGAGTGAGTAACGTAAGGGTAAGAGAGATGTGTGGAAATAAAAAGAGTGTGGTTGAGAGAGCAGAAGAGGGTGTTTTGAAGTGGTTTGGGCACATGTAGAGAATGAGTGAGGAAAGATTGACCAAGAAGATATATGTGTCGGAGGTGGAGGGAACGAGGAGAAGAGGGAGACCAAATTGGAGGTGGAAAGATGGAGTGAAAAAGATTTTGTGTGATCGGGGCCTGAACATGCAGGAGGGTGAAAGGAGGGCAAGGAATAGAGTGAATTGGATCAATGTGGTATACCGGGGTTGACGTGCTGTCAGTGGATTGAATCAAGGCATGTGAAGCGTCTGGGGTAAACCATGGAAAGCTGTGTAGGTATGTATATTTGCGTGTGTGGACGTATGTATATACATGTGTATGGGGGTGGGTTGGGCCATTTCTTTCGTCTGTTTCCTTGCGCTACCTCGCAAACGCGGGAGACAGCGACAAAGTATAAAAAAAAAAAAAAAAAAAAAAATATATATATATATATATATATATATATATATATATATATATATATATATATATACATACATATTTCAAACTATTCGCCATATCCCGCGTTAGCGAGGTAGCGTTAAGAACAAAGAACTGGGCCTTTAAGGGAATATCCTCACCTGGCCCCCTTCTCTTACAAAAAAGGAGGGATAGGCAGTATATTTGAAGAAAGGAACCTGGATGTTTTGGCTCTGAGTGAAACGAAGCTCAATGGTAAAGGAGAATAGTGGTTTGGGAATGTCTTGGGAAAAGTCGGGGGTTGGTGAGAGGACAAGGGCAAGGGAAGGAGGAGCACAACTCCTGAAACTGGAATGGTGGTAGTATATGACAGAGTGTAAGAAAGTAAACTCGATTGATATGTGTAAAACTGAAAGTGGATGAAAAGAGATGGGTGTTTAATGGTGCATATGCACCTGGGTATGAGAAGAAACATCATGAGAGGCAAGTGTTTTGGGAACAGCTTAGTGAGTGTGTTAGTAGTTTTGATGGAAGAGACCGGGTTATAGTGATGGGTGATTTGAATGCAAAGGTGAGTAATGTGGCAGTTGAGGGAATAATTGGTGTACATATGGTGCTCAGTGTTATAAATGAAAATGGTGATGAACATGTAGATTTATATGCTGAAAAAGTACTGGTGATTGGGAAAACCTGGTTTAGAAAGAGAAATATACATAAGTATACGTATATAAGTAGGAGAGGAGGCCAGAGAGCGCTATTGGATTACGTGGTAATTGATAGGCGCGCGAAAGAGACTTTTAGATTTTAATGTGCTGAGAGGTGCAACTGGATTGATGTCTGATCATTTTCTTTTGGAGGCGAAGGTGAAGATTGGTAAAGGTTTTAAAAAAAGAAGAAAGGACGATTGGGTGAAGATATTGGTGAGAGTAAGTGAGCTTGGGAACGAGACTTGTGTGATGAAGGATCAGGAGAGACTGAGTACAGAATGGAAAGAGGTGAGAGCTAAGGACGTCAGGGGAGTCGGGGAGGAATGGTATGTATTTAAGGAAGCAGTGATGGCTTATGCAAAAGATGATTCTAGCATGAGAAGTGTGGGAGGTGGGCATATTAGAAAGATTAGTGAGTGGTGAGATGAAGAAGTAAAATTGTTATTGAAAGAGAAGAGAGTGGCATTTGGACGGTTTTTGCAGGGAAATGATACAAATGACTTGAGAGATGTATAAAAGAAAGAAACAGGATATCAACAGAAAGGTGCAAGAGGTGAAAAAGAAAACAAATGAGATTTTGGGTGAGAGTATCATTAAATTTTAGGGAGAATAAAGAGATGTTTTGGAAGAAGGTAAATAAAGTGCGTAAGACATGGGAACAAATGGGAAAGTCAGTGAACGGGGATAGCGGGGAGGTGATAACAAGTAGTGATGATGTGAGGAGATGGAGTGAGTATTTTGAAGGTTTGTTGAATGCGTTTGATGATAGAGAGGCACATATAGGGAGTTCTGGTCGAGGTGGTGTGAAAAGTGAGAGGGTTTGGGAGAAGTATTTAGTAAACAGAAAAGAGGTAGTAAGAGTTTTGCCGACGATGAAAGCCGGCAAGGCAGTGGGTTTGGAACGTATTGCGGTGGAATTTATTAAAAAAGGGGGTGACTGTATTGTTGACTGGTTGGTAAGGTTATTTAATGTATGTATAGCTCATGGTGAGGTTGCTGAGGACTGGCGTAATGATTGCATAGAGGAATTGTACAAAGGCAAAGGGAATAAGAGTGAATGCTGACGATACAGAGGTATAAGTCTGTTAAGTATTCCTGTGAAATTATATGGGAGAGTATTGATTGAGAGGGTGAACTCATGTACAGAACATCAGATTGGGGAAGAGCAGTGTGGTTTCAGAATTGGTAGAGGATGTGTGGATCAAGTGTTTCCTTTGAAGAATGTATGTGAGAAATACTTAGAAAAGCAAATGGATTTGTATGTAGCATTTATGGATCTGGGGAAGGCATATAAAAGACTTGATAGAGATGCTCTGTAGAAGGCATTAAGACTATATGGTGTGGGAAGTAAGTTGTTAGAAGCAGTGAAAAGTTTTTATCGTGTATATAAAGCACGTGTACGTGTAGGAAGAGAGGAGAGTGATTGGTTCTCAGTGAATGTAGGTTTGCTGCAGGGGTGTGTGATGTCTCCATGGTTGTTTAATTTGTTTATGGATGGGGTTGCTAGGGAGGTGAATAGAAGAGTTTTGGAAAGAGGGGCAAGTATGCAGTCTCTTGTGGATGAAAGAACTTAGGAAGAGAGTCAGTTGTTGTTCGCTGATTATTCAGCGTTTGTGGCTGATTTAGATGACAAACTGCAGAAGCTGGTGACTGAGTTAGGTAAAGTGTGTGATAGAAGAAAGCTGACAGTAAATGTGGATAGGACCAAGATTATTAGGTACAGTAGGGTTGAGGGACACTTTAATTTAGAGGAAAGTTTGAATGGAGAAAACTAGAGGAATTGGATCTGGCAGCGGATGGAACCGTAGAGGCGGAAGTCAATCATATTGTGGGGTAGGGGTCGAAAATTCTATGAGCGCTGAAAAAATGTATGGAAGTCAAGAACATTACCTTGGAAAGCAAAAATGGGTATGTTTGAAGGAATAGCTGTTCCAAATATGTTACATGGTTGCGAGGCGTGGGGTATAGATAGAGTTGTGCGCAGGAGGGTGGATTTTCTGGAAACGAGATATTTGAGGACAATATGTGGTGTGAGGTGGTTTCATCGAGTAAGTAATGAAAGGGTAAGACTGATGTGCGGTAATAAAAATAGTATGCTTGAGAGAGCAGAAGAGTGTCTTTTGAAATAGATTGGTCACATGGAGAGAATGAGTGAGGAAAGATTGACAGAGTATATATTTGTCAAAGGTGGAAGGAACGAGGAAAAATGGAAGAGCAAATTGGAGGTGGAAAGATGGAGCGAGAAAGATTTTCAATGATCGGTGTCAGAGCATGCAGGAGGATTAAAGGCGTGCAAGGAATAGAGTGAATTGGAACGATGCTGTATACCGGGGTCGACATGTTGTCAGTCGATTGAACTAGGGCATGTGAAGCGTTTGGGGTAAAACATGGAAAGTTCTGTGGGGCCTGGATGTGGGAAGGGAGCTGTGGTTTCGGTTCATCATTACATGACAACTAATTGAGTGTGAACGAATGTGGCCTTTGTTGTCTTTTCCTAGCGCTACCTCGCGCATATGCGGGGGGAAGGGGTTGTCATTTCACATGTGGCGGGGTGGGGACGTAAATGGATAAGGGGAGACAGTATGATTTATGTACATGTGTACATATGGATTTGTCTGGGTATATATATATATGTATATATATATATATATATATATATATATATATATATATATATATATATATATATATATATATATATATATATATATATATATATATATATATATATATATATATATATACGCTGAGGTGTATAGGTATGTATATATGCTTATGTGGATGTCTATGTATATACATGTGTATGCGGGTGGGTTAGCACATTTTTCCGCTTTTTCCTTGCGCTACCTCGCTAACGCCAAAAACAGCGACAAAGTATAATAATATGATAATGATAGTATATAGTTATACATCTCTTTATTTTACTTTCTCGCTGTCTCCCGTGTTAGTGAGGTAGCGCAAGGAAACAGACGAAAGAATGGCCTAACCCACCACATGCATATGTACATACACGTCTATACATGCAAATATAAATACCTATACATCTCAACGTTTATATATATATATATATATATATATATATATATATATATATATATATATATATATATATATATATATATATATATATATATATACATATATATATATATATATATATATATATATATATATATATATATATATATTATATATATATATATATATATATATATATATATATATATATATATATATATATATATATATATATATATATATATATATATATATATATATATATATATATATATATATATATATATATATTCTTTTTTTTTTTTTTTTTTTTTTTTTGCCGCTGTCTCCCGCGCAAGGAAACAGACGAAAGAAATGGCCCAACCCACCCCATACACATGTATATACATACGTCCACTCACGCAAAATATACATACCTACACAGCTTTCCATGGTTTACCCCAGACGCTTCACATGCCCCGATTCAATCCACTGACAGCACGTCAACCCCGGTATACCACATCGCTCCAATTCACTCTATTCCTTGCCCTCCTTTCACCCTCCTGCATGTTCAGGCCCCGATCACACAAAATCTTTTTCACTCCATCTTTCCACCTCCAATTTGGTCTCCCTCTTCTCCTCGTTCCCTCCACCTCCGAGACATATATCCTCTTGGTCAATCTTTCCTCACTCATTCTCTCCAAGTGCCCAAACCATTTCAAAACACCCTCTTCTGCTCTCTCAACCACGCTCTTTTTATTTCCACACATCTCTCTTACCCATACGTTACTTACTCGATCAAACCACCTCACACCACACATTGTCCTCAAACATCTCATTTCCAGCACATCCATCCTCCTGCGCACAACTCTATCCATAGCCCACGCCTAGCAACCATACAACATTGTTGGAACCACTATTCCTTCAAACATACTCATTTTTGCTTTCCGAGATAATGTTCTCGACTTACACACATTCTTCAAGGCTCCCAGAATTTTCGCCCCCTCCCCCACCCTATGATCCACTTCCGCTTCCATGGTTCCATCCGCTGCCAGATCCACTCCCAGATATCTAAAATACTTCACTTCCTCCAGTTTTTCTCCATTCAAACTCACCTCCCAATTGACTTGACCCTCAAACCTACTGTACCTAATAACCTTGCTCTTATTTACATTTACTCTTAACTTTCTTCTTTCACACACTTTACCAAACTCAGTCACCAGCTTCTGCAGTTTCTCATATGAATCAGCCACCAACGCTGTATCATCAGCGAACAACAACTGACTCACTTCCAAAGCTCTCTCATCCCCAACAGACTTCATACTTGCCCCTCTTTCCAAAACTCTTGCATTCACCTCCCTAACAACCCAATCCATAAACAAATTAAACAACCATGGAGACATCACACACCCCTGCCGCAAACCTACATTCACTGAGAACCAATCACTTTCCTCTCTTCCTACATGTACACATGCCTTACATCCTCGATAGAAACTTTTCACTGCTTCTAACAACTTGCCTCCCACGCCATATATTCTTAATACCTTCCACAGAGCATCTCTATCAACTCTATCATATGCCTTCTCCAGATCCATAAATGCTACATACAAATCCATTTGCTTTTCTAAGTATTTCTCACATACATTCTTCAAAGCAAACACCTGATCCACACATCCTCTACCACTTCTGAAACCACACTGCTCTTCCCCAATCTGATGCTCTGTACATGCTTTCACCCTCTCAATCAATACCCTCCCATATAATTTACCAGGAATACTCAACAAACTTATACCTCTGTAATTTGAGCACTCACTCTTATCCCCTTTGCCTTTGTACAATGGCACTATGCACGCGCATTCCGCCAATCCTCAGGCACCTCACCGTGAGTCATACATACATTAAATAACCTTACCAACCAGTCAACAATAGTGTTACCCCCTTTTTTAATAAATTCCACTGCAATACCATCCAAACCTGCTGCCTTGCCGGCTTTCATCTTCCGCAAAGCTTTTACTACCTCTTCTCTGTTTACCAACTCATTTTCCCTAACCCTCTCACTTTGCACACCACCTCGACCAAAACATCCTATATCTGCCACTCTATCATCAAACACATTCAACAAACCTTCAAAATACTCACTCCATCTCCTTCTCACATCACCACTACTTGTCATCACCTCCCCATTTGCGCCCTTCACTGAAGTTCCCATTTGCTCCCTTGTCTTACGCACTTTATTTACCTACTTCCAGAACATCTTTTTATTCTCCCTAAAATTTAATGATACTCTCTCACCCCAACTCTCATTTGCCCTTTTTTTCACCTCTTGCACGTTTCTCTTGACCTCCTGTCTCCTTCTTTTATACGTCTCCCACTCAACTGCATTTTTTCCCTGCAAAAATCGTCCAAATGCCTCTCTCTTCTCTTTCACTAATACTCTTACTTCTTCATCCCACCACTCACTACCCTTTCTAATCAACCCACCTCCCACTCTTCTCATGCCACAAGCATCTTTTGCGCAATCCATCACTGATTCCCTAAATACATCCCATTCCTCCCCCACTCCCCTTACTTCCATTGTTCTCACCTTTTTCCATATATATATATATATATATATATATATATATTTTATTATTATTATTTTGCTTTGTCGCTGTCTCCCGCGTTTCCGAGGTAGCGCAAGGAAATAGACGAAAGAAATGGCCCAACCCACCCAAATACACATGTATATACATACACGTCCACACACGCAAATATTCATACCCATACATCTTAATGTAAACATATATATACACACAGAGATGCATACATAAATACACATACACACAACTCGCACTGTCTGCCTTCATTCATTCTCATCGCCACCTCGCCACACAGAGAATAACATCCCCCTCCCACCTCATTCGTGCGAGGTAGCGCTAGGAAAAGACAACAAAGGCCCCATTCGTTCACACTCAGTCTCTAGCTGCCATACAATAATGCCCGAACCACAGCTCCCTTTCCATATCCAGGCCCCACAGAACTTCCCATGGTTTACTCCAGACGCATCCATGCCCTGATTCAATCCATTGACAGCATGTCGACCCCGGTATACAACATTGATCCAATTCATTCTATTCCATGCTCGCCTTTCACCCTCCTGAATGTTCAGGCCCCGATCACTGCAAATCTTTTTCACTTCATCTTTCACCTCCAATTTGGTCTCCCACTTCTCGTTCCCTCCAACTCCGACACATATATCCTCTTGGTCAATCTTTCCTCACTCATTCTCTCCATATGCCCAAACCATTTCAAAAAACACTCTTCTGCTCTCTCAACCACGCTCTTTTTATTTCCACACATCTCTTACCCTTACATTACTTACTCGATCAAAGCACCTCACACCACATATTGTCCTCAAACATCTCATTTCCAGCATATCCACCCTCCTCCACACAACTCTATCCATAGCCCACGCCTCGCAACCATACAACATTGTTGGAACCACTATTCCTTCAAACATACTAATTTTTGCTTTCCGAGATAATGTTCTCGACTTCCACACATTCTTCAAGGCTCCCAGGATTTTCACCCGCTCACCCACACTATGATTCACTTCCGCTTCCATGGTTCCATCCCAGTCCAGATCCACTCCCAGATATCTAAAACACGTCACTTCCTCCAGTTTTTCTCCATTTAACTTACCTCCCAATTCACTTGAACCTCAACCCTACTGTACCGAATAGCCTTGCTCTTATTCACATTTACTCTTAAATTTCTTCTTTCACACACCTTTACCAAACTCAGTCACCAGCTTCTGCAGTTTCTTACATGTATCAGCCACAAGAGCCGTATCATCAGCGAAAAACAAATGACTCACTTCCCAAGCTCTCTCATCCGCAACAGACTTCATACTTGCCCCTCTTTCCAAAACTCTTGACTTCACCTCCCAACAACCCCATTCATAAACAAATTAAACAACCATGGAGACATCACACACCCCTGCCACAAACCTATTTCACTGAGAACCAATCACTTTCCTCTCTTCCTACACGTACACAAGCCTTACATCCTCGAGAAAAACTTTTCCCTGCTTCTAACAACTTGCCTCCCACACCATATATTCTTAATACCTTCCACAGAGCATCTCTATCAACTCTATCATATGCCTTCTCCAGATCCATAAATGCTACATACAAATCCATTTGCTTTTCTAAGTATTTCTCACATCCATTCTTCAAAGCAAACACCCGATCCACACATCCCCTACTACTTCTGAAACCACACTGCTCTTCCCCAATCTGATGCTCTGTACATGCCTTCACCCTCTCAATCAATACCCTCCCATATAATATCCCAGGAATATTCAACAAACTTATACCTCTGTCATTTGAGCACTCACTCTTATCCCCTTTGCCTTTGTACAATGGCACTATGCAAACATTCCGCCAATCGTCAGGCACCTCATCATGAATCATACATACATTAAATAACCTTACCAACCAGTCAACAATATAGTCACCCACTTTTCCAATAAATTCCACTGCAATACCATCCAAACCTGCTGCATGCCGGCTTTCATATTCCGCAAAGCTTTTACTACCTCTTCTCTGTTAACCAAATCATTTTCCCTAACCCTCTCACTTTGCACACGATCTCGACCAAAAAACACTATATCTGCCACTCTATCATCAAACACATTCAACAAACCTTCAAAATAATCACTCCATCTCTTTCTCACATCACCTCTACTTGTTATCACCTCCCCATTAGCCCCCTTTACTGAAATTCCCATCTGCTCCCTTGTCTTAAGCACTTTTTTTACCTCCTTCCAGAACATCTTTTTATTCACCCTAAAATATAATGATACTCTCTCACCCCAACTCTCATTTGCCCTCTTTTTCACCTCTTGCACCTTTCTCTTGACCTCCTGTCTCCTTCTTTTATACATCTCCCACTCATTTGCATTTTTTCCCTGCAAAAATCGTCCGAATGCCTCTCTCTTCTCTTTCACTAATACTCTTACTTCTTCATCCCACCACTCACTACCCTTTCTAATCAACCCACCTCCCACTCTTCTCATGCACAAGCATCTTTTGCGCAATCCATCACTGATTCCCTAAATACATCCCATTCCTCCCCCACTCCCCTAACTTCCATTGTTCTCACCTTTTTCCATTCTATACTCTGTCTCTCCTGGTACTTCCTCACACAAGTCTCCTTCCCAAGCTCACTTACTCTCACCACCCTGTTCACCCCAACATTCACTTTTCTTTTCTGAAAACCCATACAAATCTTCACCTTAGCCTCCACAAGATAATGATCAGACATCCCTCCAGTTGCACCTCTCAGCACATTTACATCCAAAAGTCTCTCTTTCGCTCGCTTGTCAATTAACACGTAATCCAATAACGCTCTCTAGCCATCTCTCCTACTTACATACGTATACTTATGTATATCTCGCTTTTTAAACCAGGAATTCCCAATCACCAGTCCTTTTTCACAACATAAATCTACAAGCTCTTCACCATTTTCATTTACAACACTGAACACCCCATGTATACCAATTATTCCCTCAACTGCCACATTACTCACCTTTGCATTCAAATCACCCATCACTATAACCCGGTCTCTTTCAGCAAAACCAGTAACACACTCATTCAGCTGCTCCCAAAACACTTGCCTCTCATGATCTTTCTTCTCAGGTGCATATGCACCAGTAATCACCCGTCTCTCTCCATCAGCTTTCAATTTTACCCATATTAATCGAGAATTTACTTTCATACATTCTATCACATACTCCCACAACTCCTGTTTCAGGAGTACTGCTTCTCCTTCCCTTACTCTTGTCCTCTCACTAACCCCTGACTTTACTCCCAAGACATTCCCAAACCACTCTTCCCTTTACCCTTGAGCTTCGTTTCACTCAGAGCCAAAACATTCAGGTTCCTTTCCTCAAACATACTACCTCTCTCTCTTTTTTTCACATCTTGGTTATATCCACACACATTTAGACACCCCAATCTGAGTCTACAAGGAGGATGAGCACTCCCCGCGTAACTCCTTCTGTTTCACATTTTTAGAAACTTAAAAATACAAGGAGGGGAGATATAGCAGATATAGGGTGTCTTGGTCGAGTTGGTGTGCAAAGTGAGAGGGTTAGGGAAAATGACTTAGTAAACAGAGAAGAGGTAGTAAAAGCTTTTCGGAAGATGAAAGCCGGCAAGGCAGAGGGGTTTCGATGGTATTGCAGTGGAATTTATTAAAAAAGGGGGTGACTGTATTGTTGACTGGTTGGTAAGGTTATTCAATGTATGTATGACTCATGGTGAGGTGCCTGAGGATTGGCGGAATGCGTGCATAGTGCCATTGTACAAAGGCAAAGGGGATAAGAGTGAGTGCTCAAATTACAGAGGTATAAGGTTGTTGAGTATTCCTGGTAAATTATATGGGAGGGTATTGATTGAGAGGGTGAAGGCATGTACAGAGCATCAGATTGGGGAAGAGCAGTGTGGTTTCAGAAGTGGTAGAGGATGTGTGGATCAGACGTTTGCTTTGAAGCATGTTTGTGAGAAATACTTAGAAAAGCAAATGGATTTGTATGTAGCTTTTATGGATCTGGAGAAGGCATATGATAGAGTTGATAGAGATGCTCTGTGAAGGTATTAAGAATATATGGTGTGGGAGGCAAGTTGTTAGAAGAAGTGAAAAGTTTTTATCGAGGATGTAAGGCTTGTGTACGTGTAGGAAGAGAGGAAAGTGATTGGTTCTCAGTGAATGTAGGTTTGCGGCAGGGGTGTGTGATGTCTCCATGGTTGTTTAATTTGTTTATGGATGGGGTTGTTAGGGAGGTGAATGCAAGAGTTTTGGAAAGAGGGGCAAGTATGAAGTCTTTTGTGGATGAGAGAGCTTGAGAAGTGATTCAGTTGTTGTTCGCCGATGATACAGCGCTGGTGGCTGACTCATGTGAGAAACTGCAGAAGCTGTTGACTGAGTTTGGTAAAGTGTTTGAAAGAAGAAAGTTAAGAGTAAATGTGAATAAGAGCAAGGTTATTAGGTACAGTAGGGAGGTAAGTTTGAATGGAAAAAAACAGGAGGAAGTAAAGTGTTTTAGATATCTGGGAGTGGATCTGGCAGCGGATGGAACCATGGAAGCGGAAGTGAATGATAGGGTTAGGGAGGGTCTAAAATCCTGGGAGCATCGAAGAATGTGTGGAAGTCGAGAACATTATCTCGGAAAGCAAAAATGGGTATGTTTGAAGGAATAGTGGTTCCAACAATGTTGTATGGTTGCGAGGCGGGGGCTATGGATAGAGTTATGCGCATTAGGGTGGATGTGCTGGAAATGAGATGTTTGAGGACAATGTGTGGTGTAAGGTGGTTTGATAGAGTAAGTAATGTAAGGGTAAGAGAGATGTGTGGAAATAAAAAGAGCGTGGTTGAGAGAGCAGAGGAGGGTGTTTTGAAATGGCTTGGGCACATGGAGAGAATAAGTGAGGAAAGATTGACCAAGAGGATATATGTGTTGGAGGTGGAGGGAACGAGGAGAAGTGGGAGACCAAATTGGAGGTGGAAAGATGGAGTGAAAAAGATTTTGAGTGATCGGGGCCTGAACATGCAGAAGGGTAAAAGGCGAGCAAGGAATAGAGTGAATTGGATCGATGTGGTATACCGGGGTTGATGTGCTGTCAGTGGATTGAATCAGGGCATGTGAAGCGTCTGGGATAAACAATGGAAAGTTGTGTGGGGCCTGGATGTGGAAAGGGAGCTGTGGTTCGGGCATTATTGCATGGCAGCTGGAGACTGAGTGTAAACGAATGGGGCTTTTGTTATCTTTTAGTAGCGCTACTTCGCACACATGAGGGGGGAGGGGGATGGTATTCCATATGTGGCGAGGTGGCGATGGGAGTGAATAAAGGCAGACAGTGTGGATTATGTGCATGGGTATTTATGTATGTGTCTGTGTGTGTGTATGTATGTGTACACTGAGGTGTATAGTTATGTATATTTGCGTGTGTGGACTTGTGTGTATATACATGTGTATGGGGGTGGGTTGAGCCATTTCTTTCTTCTATTTCATTGCGCTATCTCGTAAATGCGGCAGACAGCGACAACGCAAAAAAAAAAAAGTATATATATATATATATATATATATATATATATATATATATATATATATATATATATATATATATATATATATATATCTTCCGCAAAGCTTTCACTACCTCTACTCTGTTTACCAAATCATTTTCCCTAACCCTCTCACTTTGCACACCACCTCGACCAAAACACCCTATATCTGCCACTCTATCATCAAACACATTCAACAAACCTTCAAAATACTCACTCCATCTCCTTCTCACATCACCACTACTTGTTATCACCTCCCCATTTGCGCCCTTCACTGAAGTTCCCATTTGCTCCCTTGTCCTACGCACTTTATTTACCTCCTTCCAGAACATCTTTTTATTCTCCCTAAAATTTAATGATACTCTCTCACCCCAACTCTCATTTGCCCTTTTTTTCACCTCTTGCACTTTTCTCTTGACCTCCTGTCTCTTTCTTTTATACATCTCCCACTCAATTGCATTTTTTCCCTGCAAAAATCGTCCAAATGCCTCTCTCTTCTCTTTCACTAATACTCTTACTTCTTCATCCCACCACTCACTACCCTTTCTAATCAACCCACCTCCCACTCTTCTCATGCCACAAGCATCTTTTGCGCAATCCATCACTGATTCCCTAAATACATCCCATTCCTCCCCCACTCCCCTTGCTTCCATTGTTCTCACCTTTTTCCATTCTGTACTCAGTCTCTCCTGGTACTTCCTCACACAGGTCTCCTTCTCAAGCTCACTTACTCTCACCACCCTCTTCACCCCAACATTCACTCTTCTTTATGAATACCCATACAGATCTTCACCTTAGCCTCCACAAGATAATGATCAGACATCCCTCCAGTTGCACTTCTCAGCACATTAACATCCAAAAGTCTCTCTTTCGCAAGCCTGTCAATTAACACGTAATCCAATAACGCTCTCTGGCCATCTCTCCTACTTACATAAGTATACTTATGTATATCTCGCTTTTTAAACCAGGTATTCCCAATCATCAGTCCTTTTTCAGCACATAAATCTACAAGCTCTTCACCATTTCCATTTACAACACTGAACACCCCATGTATACCAATTATTCCCTCAACTGCCACATTACTCACCTTTGCATTCAAATCACCCATCACTATAACCCGGTCTCGTGCATCAAAACCACTAACACACTCATTCAGCTGCTCCCAAAACACTTGCCTCTCTTGATCTTTCTTCTCATGCCCAGGTGCATATGCACCAATAATCACCCACCTCTCTCCATCAACTTTCAGTTTTACCCATATTAATCGAGAATTTACTTTCTTACACTCTATCACATACTCCCACAACTCCTGTTTCAGGAGTATTGCTACTCCTTCCCTTGCTCTTGTCCTCTCACTAACCCCTGACTTTACTCCCCAGACATTCCCAAACCACTCTTCCCCTTTACCCTTGAGCTTCGTTTCACTCAGAGCCAAAACATCCAGGTTCCTTTCCTCAAACATACTACCTATCTCTCCTTTTTTCACATCTTGGTTACATCCACACACATTTAGGCACCCCACTCTGAGCCTTCGAGGAGGCTGCGCACTCCCCGCGTGACTCCTTCTTCTGTTTCCCATTTTAGAAAGTTAATACAAGGAGGGGAGGATTTGTGGCCCCATGCTCCCGTCCCCTCTAGTCGCTTTCTACGACACGCGAGGAATACGTGGGAAGTATTCTTTCACCCCTATCCCCAGGGATAATATACATATATATATACATATACACATACACACACACACACACACATACGCACACATACACACACACACATACATATATATACATATGAAAAATGTAATACATATATATATATATATATATATATATATATATATATATATATATATATATATATATATATATATACATATATATATATATATATATATATATATATATATATATATATATATATATATATATATAAATATGTATATACATATAAAGAGTCACAGGTTACAAATGGTGGAGCAGAACTTTCTTCCATACAGTTGTCTACTTTATGGCTTCAGGTTTACAGGTGGTAATCCGCTTACGGTCCAAGATGTGATATGAGACTGAGCTACTCAAAGAAACTCTCGCCGTTGGCCAGTTGTTTCGTAGGATCAACATATCAGCTACAGTGGACTTAATGTGTCCCTATTCTGGTATAGCTAGCGGGCTTTTGAGGTCAGCAAACGTTTGTAAAGATCCCGATTTTAGCGTAGACGAGGTCACTTGCTGGTAAATGTATGACCCATACTTTCCTCGGTAGTCCTGAGCTCGACCTCGCACTGTTTCCTAAACAATTGGGTCATGCTCCGTCTCCTCTCTGCTCTGTGGACGTAGTGACAGTAAGTTTCTATCAAGGGATTTTACTCGAGGAGAGTAATGGTGTGAATAATGAAAACAAAAATGATTATTCACTTTAAAAAGAACATTTACCATCACTTTGAACATTCATTAGTCTCCTCAAAGTAAATGCACCGAGAACTTTACCTCTCATCCTCACAGATGACGAGGTATGCACTATATCCCTTCTGAACATTTCCAAGACCATCACCGCGCAAGACCCACACCACTCGGTCAGAGAGTCTTTGATCTTTACCTCTTGTGGTGTTAGGTGGTAAGTAAGCTGGTTTATACCGCTGCTTAAGAACAGATGGTTGATGATCAGAGTCGGGCTGCCGGCAAGGCAGCAGGTTTGGATGGTATTGCAGTGGAATTTATTAAAAAAGGGGGTGACTGTATTGTTGACTGGTTGGTAAGGTTATTTAATGTATGTATGACTCATGGTGAGGTGCCTGAGGATTGGCGGAATGCGTGCATAGTGCCATTGTACAAAGGCAAAGGGGATAAGAGTGAGTGCTCAAATTACAGAGGTATAAGTTTGTTGAGTATTCCTGGTAAATTATATGGGAGGGTATTGATTGAGAGGGTGAAGGCATGTACAGAGCATCAGATTGGGGAAGAGCAGTGTGGTTTCAGAAGTGGTAGAGGATGTGTGGATCAGGTGTTTGCTTTGAAGAATGTATGTGAGAAATACTTAGAAAAGCAAATGGATTTGTATGTAGCATTTATGGATCTGGAGAAGGCATATGATAGAGTTGATAGAGATGCTCTGTGGAAGGTATTAAGAATATATGGTGTGGGAGGAAAGTTGTTAGAAGTAGTGAAAAGTTTTTATCGAGGATGTAAGGCATGTGTACGTGTAGGAAGAGAGGAAAGTGATTGGTTCTCAGTGAATGTAGGTTTGCGGCAGGGGTGTGTGATGTCTCCATGGTTGTTTAATTTGTTTATGGATGGGGTTGTTAGGGAGGTAAATGCAAGAGTTTTGGAAAGAGGGGCAAGTATGAAGTCTGTTGGGGATGAGAGAGCTTGGGAAGTGAGTCAGTTGTTGTTCGCTGATGATACAGCGCTGGTGGCTGATTCATGTGAGAAACTGCAGAAGCTGGTGACTGAGTTTGGTAAAGTGTGTGGAAGAAGAAAGTTAAGAGTAAATATGAATAAGAGCAAGGTTATTAGGTACAGTAGGGTTGAGGGTCAAGTCAATTGGGAGGTGAGTTTGAATGGAGAAAAACTGGAGGAAGTGAAGTTTTTTAGATATCTGGGAGTGGATCTGGCAACGGATGGAACCATGGAAGCGTAAGTGGATCATAGGGTGGGGGAGGGGGCGAAAATTCTGGGGGCCTTGAAGAATGTGTGGAAGTCGAGAACATTATCTCGGAAAGCAAAAATGGGTATGTTTGAAGGAATAGTGGTTCCAACAATGTTGTATGGTTGCGAGGCGTGGGCTATGGATAGAGTTGTGCGCAGGAGGATGGATGTGCTGGAAATGAGATGTTTGAGGACAATGTGTGGTGTGAGGTGGTTTGATCGAGTAAGTAACGTATGGGTAAAAGAGATGTGTGGAAATAAAAAGAGCGTGGTTGAGAGAGCAGAAGAGGGTGTTTTGAAATGGTTTGGGCACATGGAGAGAATGAGTGAGGAAAGATTGACCAAGAGGATATATGTGTCGGAGGTGGAGGGAACGAGGAGAAGAGGGAGACCAAATTGAGGTGGAAAGATGGATTGAAAAAGATTTTGTGTGATCGGGGCCTGAACATGCAGGAGGGTGAAAGGAGGGCAAGGAATAGAGTGAATTGGAGCGATGTGGTATACCGGGGTTGACATGCTGTCAGTGGATTGAATCAAGGCATGTGAAGCGTCTGGGGTAAACCATGGAAAGCTGTGTAGGTATGTATATTTGCGTGTGTGGACGTATGTATATATATGTGTATGGGGATGGGTTGGGCCATTTCTTTCGTCTGTTTCCTTGCGCTACCTCGCAAACGCGGGAGACAGCGACAAAGTATAAAAAAAAAAAAAAAAAAAATATATATATATATATATATATATATATATATATATATATATATATATATATATATATATATATATATATATATATATATATATATATATATACATACATATTTCAAACTATTCGCCATATCCCGCGTTAGCGAGGTAGCGTTAAGAACAAAGAACTGGGCCTTTGAGGGAATATCCTCACCTGGCCCCCTTCTCTTACAAAAAAGGAGGGATAGGCAGTATATTTGAAGAAAGGAACCTGGATGTTTTGGCTCTGAGTGAAACGAAGCTCAATGGTAAAGGAGAATAGTGGCTTGGGAATGTCTTGGGAAAAGTCGGGGGTTGGTGAGAGGACAAGGGCAAGGGAAGGAGGAGCACAACTCCTGAAACTGGAGTGGTGGTAGTATATGACAGAGTGTAAGAAAGTAAACTCGATTGATATGTGTAAAACTGAAAGTGGATGAAAAGAGATGGGTGTTTAATGGTGCATATGCACCTGGGTATGAGAAGAAACATCATGAGAGGCAAGTGTTTTGGGAACAGCTTAGTGAGTGTGTTAGTAGTTTTGATGGAAGAGACCGGGTTATAGTGATGGGTGATTTGAATGCAAAGGTGAGTAATGTGGCAGTTGAGGGAATAATTGGTGTACATATGGTGCTCAGTGTTATAAATGAAAATGGTGATGAACATGTAGATTTATATGCTGAAAAAGTACTGGTGATTGGGAAAACCTGGTTTAGAAAGAGAAATATACATAAGTATACGTATATAAGTAGGAGAGGAGGCCAGAGAGCGCTATTGGATTACGTGGTAATTGATAGGCGCGCGAAAGAGACTTTTAGATTTTAATGTGCTGAGAGGTGCAACTGGAATGATGTCTGATCATTTTCTTTTGGAGGCGAAGGTGAAGATTGGTAAAGGTTTTAAAAAAAGAAGAAAGGAAGATTGGGTGAAGATATTGGTGAGAGTAAGTGAGCTTGGGAACGAGACTTGTGTGATGAAGGAACAGGAGAGACTGAGTACAGAATGGAAAGAGGTGAGAGCTAAGGACGTCAGGGGAGTCGGTGAGGAATGGTATGTATTTAAAGAAGCAGTGATGGCTTATGCAAAAGATGATTCTAGCATGAGAAGTGTGGGAGGTGGGCATATTAGAAAGATTATTGAGTGGTGAGATGAAGAAGTAAAATTGTTATTGAAAGAGAAGAGAGTGGCATTTGGATAGTTTTTGCAGGGAAATGATACAAATGACTGAGAGATGTATAAAAGAAAGAAACAGGATGTCAACAGAAAGGTGCAAGAGGTGAAAAAGAAAACAAATGAGATTTTGGGTGAGAGTATCATTAAATTTTAGGGAGAATAAAGAGATGTTTTGGAAGAAGGTAAATAAAGTGCGTAAGACATGGGAACAAATGGGAAAGTCAGTGAACGGGGATAGCGGGGAGGTGATAACAAGTAGTGATGATGTGAGGAGATGGAGTGAGTATTTTGAAGGTTTGTTGAATGCGTTTGACGATAGAGAGGCACATATAGGGAGTTCTGGTCGAGGTGGTGTGAAAAGTGAGAGGGTTAGGGAGAAGTATTTAGTAAACAGAAAAGAGGTAGTAAGAGTTTTGCCGAAGATGAAAGCCGGCAAGGCAGTGGGTTGGGAACGTATTGCGGTGGAATTTATTAAAAAGGGGATGACTGTGTTGTTGACTGGTTGGTAAGGTTATTTAATGTATGTATAGCTCATGGTGAGGTTGCTGAGGACTGGCGTAATGATTGCATAGAGGAATTGTACAAAGGCAAAGGGAATAAGAGTGAATGCTGACGATACAGAGGTATAAGTCTGTTAAGTATTCCTGTGAAATTATATGGGAGAGTATTGATTGAGAGGGTGAACTCATGTACAGAACATCAGATTGGGGAAGAGCAGTGTGGTTTCAGAATTGGTAGAGGATGTGTGGATCAAGTGTTTCCTTTGAAGAATGTATGTGAGAAATACTTAGAAAAGCAAATGGATTTGTATGTAGCATTTATGGATCTGGGGAAGGCATATAAAAGACTTGATAGAGATGCTCTGTAGAAGGCATTAAGACTATATGGTGTGGGAAGTAAGTTGTTAGAAGCAGTGAAAAGTTTTTATCGTGTATATAAAGCACGTGTACGTGTAGGAAGAGAGGAGAGTGATTGGTTCTCAGTGAATGTAGGTTTGCTGCAGGGGTGTGTGATGTCTCCATGGTTGTTTAATTTGTTTATGGATGGGGTTGCTAGGGAGGTGAATAGAAGAGTTTTGGAAAGAGGGGCAAGTATGCAGTCTCTTGTGGATGAAAGAACTTAGGAAGAGAGTCAGTTGTTGTTCGCTGATTATTCAGCGTTTGTGGCTGATTTAGATGACAAACTGCAGAAGCTGGTGACTGAGTTAGGTAAAGTGTGTGATAGAAGAAAGCTGACAGTAAATGTGGATAGGACCAAGATTATTAGGTACAGTAGGGTTGAGGGACACTTTAATTTAGAGGAAAGTTTGAATGGAGAAAACTAGAGGAATTGGATCTGGCAGCGGATGGAACCGTAGAGGCGGAAGTCAATCATATTGTGGGGTAGGGGTCGAAAATTCTATGAGCGCTGAAAAAATGTATGGAAGTCAAGAACATTACCTTGGAAAGCAAAAATGGGTATGTTTGAAGGAATAGCTGTTCCAAATATGTTACATGGTTGCGAGGCGTGGGGTATAGATAGAGTTGTGCGCAGGAGGGTGGATTTTCTGGAAACGAGATATTTGAGGACAATATGTGGTGTGAGGTGGTTTCATCGAGTAAGTAATGAAAGGGTAAGACAGATGTGCGGTAATAAAAATAGTATGCTTGAGAGAGCAGAAGAGGGTCTTTTGAAATGGATTGGTCACATGGAGAGAATGAGTGAGGAAAGATTGACAGAGTATATATTTGTCAAAGGTGGAAGGAACGAGGAAAAATGGAAGAGCAAATTGGAGGTGGAAAGATGGAGCGAGAAAGATTTTCAATGATCGGTGTCAGAGCATGCAGGAGGATAAAAGGCGTGCAAGGAATAGAGTGAATTGGAACGATGCTGTATACCGGGGTCGACATGTTGTCAGTCGATTGAACTAGGGCATGTGAAGCGTTTGGGGTAAAACATGGAAAGTTCTGTGGGGCCTGGATGTGGGAAGGGAGCTGTGGTTTCGGTTCATCATTACATGACAACTAATTGAGTGTGAACGAATGTGGCCTTTGTTGTCTTTTCCTAGCGCTACCTCGCGCATATGCGGGGGGAAGGGGTTGTCATTTCACATGTGGCGGGGTGGGGACGTAAATGGATAAGGGGAGACAGTATGATTTATGTACATGTGTACATATGGATTTGTCTGGGTATAATATATATATATAATATATATTATATATAAAAATATATATATATATATATATATATATATATAATATATATATATATATATTATATATATATATACGCTGAGGTGTATAGGTATGTATATATGCTTATGTGGATGTCTATGTATATACATGTGTATGCGGGTGGGTTAGCACATTTTTCCGCTTTTTCCTTGCGCTACCTCGCTAACGCCAAAAACAGCGACAAAGTATAATAATATGATAATGATAGTATATAGTTATACATCTCTTTATTTTACTTTCTCGCTGTCTCCCGTGTTAGTGAGGTAGCGCAAGGAAACAGACGAAAGAATGGCCTAACCCACCACATGCATATGTACATACACGTCTAAACATGCAAATATACATACCTATACATCTCAACGTTTATGTATATATATATATATATATATATATTAT
>NC_092238.1:48940945-48973445 GCF_036320965.1 Panulirus ornatus | reverse complement strand
TATGGTTGAGGGTCAAGTCAATTGGGAGGTGAGTCTGAATGGAGAAAAACTGGAGGAAGTGAAGTGTTTTAGATATCTGGGAGTGGATCTGGCAGCGGATGGAACCATGGAAGCGGAAGTGGATCATAGGGTGGGGGAGTGGGCGAAAATTCTGGGAGCCTTGAAGAATGTGTGGAAGTCGAGAACATTATCTAAGAAGAAGCAAAAATGGGTATCTTTGAAGGAATAGTGGCTCCAGCAATGTTGTATGGTTGCGAGGCGTGGGCTATGGATAGAGTTGTGCGCAGGAGGATGGATGTGCTGGAAATGAGATGTTTGAGGACAATATGTGGTGTGAGGTGGTTTGATCGAGTAAGTAACGTAAGGGTAAGAGAGATGTGTGGAAATAAAAAGAGCGTGGTTGAGAGAGCAGAAGAGGGTGTTTTCAAATGGTTCGGGCACATGGAGAGAATGAGTGAGGAAAGATTGACCAAGAGAATGTATGTGTCGGAGGTGGAGGGAACGAGGAGAAGAGGGAGACCAAATTGGAGGTGGAAAGATGGAGTGAAAAAGATTTTGTGTGATTGGGGCCTGAACATGAAGGAGGGTGAAAGGAGGGCAAGGAATAGAGTGATTTGGAGCGATGTGGTATACCGGGGTTGACGTGCTGGCAGTGGATTGAATCAAGGCATGTGAAGCGTCTGGGGTAAACCATGGAAAGCTGTGTAGGTATGTATATTTGCGTGTGTGGACGTATGTTTATAAATGTGTATGGGGGTGGGTTGGGCCATTTCTTTCGTCTGTTTCCTTGCGCTACCTCGCAAACGCGGGAGACAGCGACAAAGCAAAAAAAAAAAAAAAAATATATATATATATATATATATATATATATATATATATATATATATATATATATATATATATATATACATATATATATACATATATATGTGAAGTTTCAAAGTAACACATTGCCATAATGCTTACAAATATATTTGAAATTTGGAAGATCTGGCTGCATCACCACTTTAAATATATCTTTATTAATCAAAAAATACAGCAAGACTTCGAGTTTCCATGCTTCTAGTTACAACGTTTCTAAAGTTCAACCCTTAAGAATTAGGTTACTTTGTATATACTAACGATACTGTACTTCAAGTTATTGTTTAGTTTTTATGTTTGAAATAATAGTTTGTTAAGATTAATCTTCTCCACATATTTTGGGGCATATTTGTACTTATCATGCTTTCACCAATTGTATCACAGCTAAATACCATTTGATTTGTAATCCATCTCTTTATCTACTGCAACCACAATAAGTATAGGCATTTCGGTAAATTGCTACAAGTACAGGTGGCAAAGCAAACTGGTGGTAAGCTACGTTGCTTCAGGTACCGTATAATTCACCCTTAATAGTTTCATTAGAGAAATGATTTGGTTGGAAAATCTAACATTTTTAAATGACTTTCAATGGTTTAATTTTCACTGGATTTGACTTGCAAAAGAGTATATAAGAACGTAACCTTGTAAATTGGAGCCTTGATGTAATAGCACTATTGCTAATTGCACATATTCTGTTGAATTAGAATTGTAAATATGTTGACGATTATAAAGATGCTTCTAGCAAGATTTCTTTATGGAACAACCAATGCAACAGATCCGTGATGAGAATACAAGAGCAACTTCAAAACGATTTTTTATGATAACCAGCATATATAATTTCATGATGTGTTTCTGTTGATGTGGTAAGAGATCCAACAGCATCGTATTTGATGATGTTCGTTGGGTAAGATATGGAAAGATTTTGCTATGAGCTATCCACAACAGATATAAGAGAAGGCATATGTTAAAGTTGATAGAGATGCTCTGTGGAAGGTATTAAGAGTATATGATGTTGGAGGCAAGTTGCTAGAAGCAGTGAAATTTTTTTATCGAGAATGTAAGGCATGTGTATGAGTAGGAAGTGAGAAAAGTGATTGGTTCTTAGTGAATGTCGGTTGCAGCAGGGATGCATGATGTTTCCATGGATGTTTAATTTGCTTATGGATGGGGTTGTTAGGAAGATGAATGCAAGAGTTTTCGAGAGAGGGGCAACTATGCAGTCTGTTGTGTATGAGAGGGCTTGGGGAGTAAGTTGTTGTTCGCCGATATATATATATATATATATATATATATATATATATATATATATATATATATATATATATATATATATATATATATATATATATATATATATATATATATATATTTTAATTATTCATTTTCCCCGCGTTGCGAGGTAGCGCAAGGAAACAGACGAAAAAATGGCCCAACCCACCCACATACACATGTATATACATACACGTACACACACGCAAATATACATACCTATACATCTCAACGTATACATATATATACACATATACAAATACATATGTGTACATGCACATAATTCATACTGTCTGCCTTCATTCATTCCCAACGCCACCCCGCCACACAAAAAATAACAACCCCCTCCCCCCGCATGTGTGCGAGGTAGCGCTAGGAAAAGACAACAAAAGCCACATTCCTTCACACTCAGTCTCTAGCTGTCATGTGATAATGCACCGAAACCACAGCTCCCTCTCCACATCCAGGCCCCACAGAACTTTCCATGGTTTACCCCAGACGCTTCACATGCCCTGGTTTAATCCATTGACAGCACGTCGACCCCGGTATACCACATCGCTCCAATTCACTCTGTTCCTCGCACGCCTTTCACCCTCCTGCATGTTCAGGCCCCGATCACTCAAAATCTTTTTCACTCTATCTTTCCCCCTCCAATTTGGTCTCCCACTTCTCTTCGTTCCCTCCACTTCTGACACATATATCCTCTTGGTCAATCTTTCCACACTCATTCTCTCCATGTGACCAAACCATTTCAAAACACCCTCCTCTGCTCTCTCAACCACACTCTTTTTACCATCACACATCTGTGTTACCCTATTATTACTTACTCGATCAAACCACCTCAGACCACAAATTGTCCTCAAACATCTGATTTCCAGCACATCCACCCTCCTCTGCACAACTCTATCCATAGCCCACGCCTCGCAACCATAACATTGCTGGAACCACTATTCCTCCAAACATACCCATTTTTGCTTTCGAGATAATGTTCTTGACTTCCACACATTCTTCAACGCTCCCAGAACTTTCGCCCGCTCCCCCACCCTATATTTCACTTCCACTTCCATGGTTCCATCCGTTGGCAAATCCACTCCCACTTCCTCCAGTTTTTTTCCATTCAAACTTACCTTCCAATTGACTTTTCCCTTAAACCTACTGCACCTAATAACCTTACTCTTACTCAGTCACCAGCTACTGCAGTTTCTCACATGAATCAACCACCAGCGCTGTATCATCAGCGAACAACAAATGACTCACTTCCCAAGCTCTCTCATCCACAACAGATTGGATACGTGCCACATTTTCCAAAACTCTTGCATTTACCTCCCTAATAACCCCATCCATAAAGAAATCAAACAGCCATGGAGACATCACACACCCCTGCCGCAAACGTACATTCACTGAGAACCAATCAATTTCCTCTCTTCCTACACGTACACAAGCCTTACATCCTCGATAAAAACTTTTCGCTCCTTCTAACAACTTGCCTCCCACGCCATATATTCTTAATACCTTCCACAGAGCATCTCTATCGACTCTATCATATGCCTTCTCCAGATCAATGAATGCTACATACAAATCCATTTGCTTTTCTAAGTATTTCTCACATACATTCTTCAAAGCAAACACCTGATCCACACATCCTCTACCACTTCTGAAACCACACTGCTCTTCCCCAATCTGATGATCTGTACATGCCTTCACCCTCTCAATCAATACCCTCCCATATAATTAACCAGGAATACTCAAGAAACTTATACCTCTGTAATTTGAGCACTCACTTTTATCCCCTTTGCCTTTGTACAATGTCACTATGCAAGCATTCCGCCAATCCTCAGGCACCTCATCATGAGTTATACATACATTAAATAACCTTACCAACCAGTCAACAATACAGTCACCCCATTTTTTGATAAATTCCACTGCAATACCATCCAAACCCGCCGCCTTCCCGGCTTTAATCTTCCTCAAAGCTTTTACAACCTCTTCTCTGTTTACCAAAATCATTCTCCTTAACCTTTTCACTTTGCACACCACCTCGACCAAAACACCCTATATCTGCTACTCTATCATCAAACACATTCAACAAACCTTCAAAATACTCACTCCATATCTTCTTACATCACCACTACTTCTTATCACATCCCCATTAGCCCCCTTCACTGGAGTTCACATCTGTTCCCTTGTCTTACGCACTTTATTTACCTCCTTCCAAAGCATCTTTTTATTCTCCCTAAAATTTAATGACACTCTCTCACCCCATCTCTCATTTGCTCTCTTTTTCAGCTCGTGCACTTTTCTCTTGACCTCCTGCCTCTTTCTTTTATACATCTCCCAGTCATTTGCACTATTTCCCTGCAAAAATGGTCCAAATGCCTCCCTCTTCTCTTTTATTAATAATCTTACTTCTTCATCCCACCACTCACTACCCTTTCTTATCTGCTCACCTCCCACACTTTTCATGCCACAAGCATCTTTTGCGCAAGCCATCACTGCTTCCCTAAATACATTCCAATACTCCCCCACTCCCCTTACGTCCTTTGTTCTTACCTTTTTCCATTCTAGATGGGCAACGGTGGAGAGCTAACTAGTAATATAAAGCGCTAACACTAAATGAATTATAAAACCATCGTCAAGACGCCAAATTTCTCTAATGAATAGTCAGCAAAACAAAAAAATAATTGATCTGCCTCCTGAGCTAAGCTGATACAATCTACCTTCAATATATTAGTTATGACGACTGCTTTTCTTTATACTTTGTGATGCCGATTGGTATATAGGCTATGTGATGTAGATTATGCTTTTGCATTCTAAACATAAATGATAAGAATAATAATCTTTCAAACAAAATTTTAGATGTCCTTTCAGCCACATCAACTGTTAGGGTAAGCTTGTTAAACAGGCGACTATCCATTGGCTTGTGCATTTATCATTTGCTTATCACACAGCAGGATTGTGTATGATTGTGTGATTACTGTTTTGTGCTATGTGGTGAATATTCTTTTTTCTTTGCCCCATACCGCTACACCCCATGGTAGCCCGTATGTGTGTGTGTGTGTCCACGCACGGAAACACGCAAAACAAGCAACAAAACAGTCAACATCTGGGAAGCAAGCTTTGTGTCCTCGCTGACCCAGTTAGCAAGCTTTTCGAGACCATCTGATTACAGACGCTTTGTTATTTATGAGTCTCTGTAGGGTTGCGTGCGTGGTGTTTCTGTAGGGTTCGTGTGTTCATGTGGGGTTGTATATGTCCATGTGATGGTGCAAGTGTCTATGCAGGGATGCACGTGTCCCTAAGAAGTTGCACATGTCCCTGTGGGATTGTTTGTTTGTTGGTGGTTGTGTATGTGTCGCTGTGGTGCATGTAAAAAGTATAGATAACGGATTACTGAAATTAAGCGAACACTATGCTGAAAGTAAACAGTTGAGGTATTACAGATGTTATAGAACTGGGAGGACTTAATGATAACTAGTTAACTAATCATAAAAAGCTTAAGGTCAAGATGAGCTGGATATTTCCAAGTTTTGGATAAGCATGTGAGTGAAGTACATCTACAGAATCAGGAAGACATATTTGTAGAAATGTTTGCACAGTAAATCTATGTTTTATGCATTCTATACACGTAGTTGCAGTGATGCAGTAGTTGTCATACCACATAGCGTAGCAAAGAAAAAGCTGAGCTGATTACTTGCTCAACTATGCTCTTGCTCATAAATTCATTACGCTCACAGTGGTAGTTAGTGGTAGCCATAGAAATGCTCTTATATCTCTGTACGAGCACTAATTGGCAAAAGTCAATAATAGAGACTAATGGCATTTCGTGGTGGTGGAGCGTCAGGGAGGAGGAGGTCTCGGTGTGTCAGCAGTTTATTGCCAAATTTCTCTGTGAGCTGTCGTGTTGGTCGGAGATAGCGGATAGGCTTATGAAGATAAGGGCCTCTTGGTAAGTGGTGGAAGATGTGTCTAGGATGACTCTCCATGCTCCTCTTTTACGCTCTTTCAGGCTGGTCCCTCTGTGTGGCAATTATGGAGCAGGACCAGGCTAGGGAGGCATACGTGAGCTTGTATCCTTGAGGGAGTGCATGTGTCCTGTAAGAGTGCATGTGGCCCTGTGTGGACGCTAGTGTTGCTGTGGATGTTCATGTGTCCTCGTTGGGCGCATGTCTCTGTGTGAGTACACGTATCTTTGCTGAGATGCATATGCTGCCACCGGGATACGGGACGCTAATTCTGGGTACAATGTTTTGCATTACAGATGCAATGCAAGTGTTACCAGTACATTAAAGTTTTTAATCTAGGGATAAAGACGAATTACCGTTGGGATACACGTGCCATCGCTGGGATACACCCGCTGTGTTACTTGTGCTATACTTGGAATACATCCGCTGTGTTACTTGTGCTAATTACTGCAAGCTCGATGCAGCTGGGACGTTTATAGTTGTTTTTTAGCGTTTCCCTTCTTTAATACAGACGCTATTACAGGAATTACACATTCTGTTCTTGGGATAGGGTTATAGCTACATTTAGGGCACATTATCTTTGCCTTGGATACATAGTTGTAGGACACATGGAGTGTTGACGTGATCCACTGTATACTGGCTTGGTGCATCAACTGTTGCTGCAATAAAAGTGCTGTTGTCTTACTGTTTTTGTCTTGGATATATGTCTGGTGGGTATGATGCAGGAATAGCTGGTAGCCTGCGTCCTCCAGAGGATGTGATACATGAGTGGTTGGTAGCGTGTGTCCCCATTACTTGTGATACAGCTATATCAGTAATCAAATGTCCCATATTAGGTGTGCTACAGCTGCAGCTGTTATCAAGTGTCCTTCAGCTGTAAGCAAGGATGTGTTCCCCTTGTAGGGATGATACAGCTATAAGAAAGATCCTATGCTCACAGTAGGTATGATACAGCTGTAAGAATCATCATATGCTCCCAGTAGATGTGATACAGCTGTAAGAATTATCATGTGCTCCCAGTAGGTGTGATACATCTGCAAAAGGCATTATGTTTCCCTCAATAGGTGTTATACAGCTGCAGGAGCCATCATGTATCCTCCAATAGTTAAGACACCGCTGTTACAGGCAACACGTGTCCCTCAATAGAGGTGAGACAGCTGTAGCAAGAATCATGCGTACCTTATTAGATGTGATACAGGCCTGTTAGTTATCACTTGTCCCCCATTAGGTCTGACACAGCTATCATATTTCACTATTAGGTGTGATACAGCAGTAGCAGCCATCACGTCTATCAGTGTTCCTCCATCAGTTGTGATACAGCTGAAGCAGTTGTCATAAGTCTCCCCAGCATATGATGCAGGCGTTGACAAAGACTTTGACTCGTGTATTGCTGAGGAATCACACAACTGTTCCATCTGATAACTTTACTTTGTGTTCAGTAAAGAAGTTACTGAGGGAACTAGGAAAGTTTGGGATGTTGACAGATGCGCCAAGCAAATAGGCATCAGCATTTACTACTGATATGCAAATAGTTTCCAGGGACATTAATTAGAGACAGGAATTTTGAGACAGGAAAATGTAGGTCATTAATGTATGTAGGGCAAAAAAGCTGGGGTGTGTGTGTGTGTGTGTGTGTGTGTGTGTGTGTGTGTGTGTGTGTGTGTGTGTGTGTGTGTGTCTGTGTGTGTGTGTGTCTGTGTGTGTGTGTGTGTGTGTGTGTGTGTGTGTGTGTGTGTGTGTGTGTGTGTGTGTCTGTGTGTGTGTGGTTATGTGCTAACTACTGTCTCTTTACCTCATATATACAGCGTGAACCACGTTTTCACTCTTATGTGCATATACGCTGTCCAAAGACAGGTACCCATTTTCCGAACAGGCCGGAAGGGAGATGAACACCTAGATTAGGTGTGAGTCGATTACCGAGCCCGGGTTGCGAATCAATGCATGCCCGACCCATAGCGGGTGTGTTTTTACCCATACTTAGTAAGGAATTTATATCGCGAAAGCTTTCTCTCTCTCTCTCTCTCTCTCTCTCTCTCTCTCTCTCTCTCTCTCTCTCTCTCTCTCTCTCTCTCTCTCTCTCTCTCTCTCTCTCTCTCTCTCTACATATATATGATAATTGTTCTCTTGTCTTACGCACTTTATTTACCTCCTTCCGAAATATCTTTTTAATCTCACTAAATTTGATATTACTTTCTCACCCCAACTCTCAATTGCCTTCTTTTTTACTTCTTGCACCTTTCTTTTGACCTCTTGCCTCTTTCTTCTATACATCTCCCAGTCATTTGCACTATTTCCCTGCAAAAATCGTCCAAATACCTCCCCTCCTATTTCACTAACAATCTTACTTCTTCATCCCACCACTCACACCCTTTCTAATCTGCCCACACCCCACCTTTCTCATGCCACAGGCATCTTTCGCGCAAGCCATCAATGACTGCCTAAATACATCCCATTCCTTTCCCACTCCCCTTACGTCATTTGCTATCATCTTTCCCATTCTGCACTCAATCTCTCATGGCACTTCCTCACACAAGTCTCCTTCCCAAGCTCACTTACTCTCACCACTCTCTTCACCCCAACATTCTCTCTCCTTTTCTGAAAACCTTTAAATATCTTCATCTTCGCCTCCACAAGATAATGGTCAGACATCCTTCCAGTTGCACTTCTCAGGTCATTAACATCCAAAAGTCTCCCTTCACGCGCCTATCAATTAACACGTAGTCTAGTAACACTCTCTTGCCATCTCACCTACTCACATATGTATACTTAGGTACATCTCTCATTCTAAACCAGGTATTCCGAGTCACCGGTCCTTTTTCAGCACGCAAATCTATAAGCTCTTCACTATTTCCAGCTACAACACTGAATACCCCATGTACACCAACTATACCCTAAACTGCCGCATTAGTGACTTGTGCATTCGAATCACCCATCAGTATAACCCAGTCTCATGCATCAAAGCTGCTAACACACTCACTCAGGTGCTCCCAAAACACTTGCCCCTCATGATCTTTCTTCTCATGACCAAGTGCACAGGTACCAATAATCACCCATCCTTCTCCATCTACTTTCAGTTTTACCCATATCAATCTAGAGTTTGCTTTCTTACATTCTATCACATACTTACACAACTCCTGCTTCAGGAGTAGTGCTACTCCTTCCTTTGTTCTTGCCATCTCACCAGCATCAGATTTTACTCCCAAAACATTCCCAAGCTACTCTTCTCCTTTACCCTTGAACTTCGTTTCACTCAGAGCCAAAACATCCAGGTTCCTTTCCTAAAACATACTACCTATCTCTCCTTTTTTCTCATCTTGATTACATCTACACACATTTAGACACCCTGGTCTGAGCATTCGAGGAGTATGAGCACACTCTCATGAATCCTTCCTCTGTTTCCCCTTTTAGAAAGTTAAAATACCAGGAGGGGAGGATTTTTAGCACCCCCCCCCCCCGGTCACATTTAGTCGCCTTCTACGACACGCGGGAAATGCGTGGGAAGTATTCTTTCTCCCCTATCCCCACGGACATCGGTGAAAGAGGCAAATACGGAGGGAGATGCAGTGAGTATTTTGAAGGTTTGTTGAATGTGTTTGTTGATACAGTGGGAGATATAGGGTATTTTGGTTGAGGTGATGTGAGAAGTGAGAGGGTCAAAAAGAAAAGGGGTGACTGTATATATGGTTCATGGTGAAGTGCCTGAGGATTGGAGGAATGCTTGTTTAGTGCCATTGTACAAAGGCAAAGAGGATAAAGGTGAGTGTTCAAATTTCAAAGGTATAAGATTCTTGAGTATTCCTAGGAAATTATCTGAGAGGGTAAAGATTGAGAGGGTCAAGGCATGTGCAGGGCATCAGATTGGGGAGGAGCAGGCTGATGGATTTGTATGTAGCATTACTGAATCTGGAGAAGTCATATGATGGAGTTGATATAGATGCTCTGTGGAAGGTATTAAGAGTATATGGTGTGGGAGGTAAGTTGCTAGAAGCAGTGAGAAGCTTTTATCGAGGATGTAAGGCATGCGTACGAGTAGGAAGAGAGGAAAGTAATTGGTTCCCAGTGAATGTCGGTTTGCGACAGCGGTGCGTGATGTCTCAATGGTTGTTTAATTTGCTTATGAATGTGGTTGTTGGGGAGATGAATGCAAGAGTTTTGGAGAGAGGGGCAAGTATGCAGTCTGTTGTGGATAAGAGTGCTTGGGAAGTGAGTCAGTCGTTATTCGCTGGTGATACATCGCTAGTGGCTGATTCGGTTGAGAAACGGCAGAAGTTGGTGACTGAGTCTGGTAAAGTGTGTGAAAGAAGAAAGTTAAAAGTAAATGTGAATAAGAGCAAGGTTATTAGGTTCAGTAGGGTTGAGGGACGCCATTTCGTAAACATATGATTGTCCAAGAAAGACAACGAGCGTGTCATAAACTTAATATGTGGACAAGAAGGGAAAATGTTTCCAAATTTTGTCAAGAATGAAGCCATCCAATTTGTATGAACCTTCGCTAATGTTAAGGTTATAATTCTTTGTGTATCTAACAATAGAAGATTCAATGATTTTTCTTGTAGTACTGGAATTAGAGTTGATAATTGAGATGCCATTACTCCAGTCAATACAATCATCATAGTTATTGACGTGATTACACAAGGCATTCCATTCTTCTCCTGTTCTTATACTATAACTATGTTGCTTAAGTCGAACAAAAAGATCCTTACCGGTCTGCCCAACATAAAATTTGTCACAATTTCTACATGGCACTTTATAGATGCATCCAAGAGAATTTTCTGGTGAGTTCTAGATTAAGGTTTCCTTTATAGTATTATTGTTGCTGAAGGCAACATTTACATTAAAGGATTTAAGCAACATGAGAAGTAAAGTAAATCATTATCAAAAGGGAGAACTAAAAATTTCTTCCAAAGGGAGGTTTGGGTTCAACTCTATCAAATGACTTCTTTGCTAATTCAAGGGACATATCAATGAAAGATCCAGGATACTTTAACTTAGATCCACTAGAATGTATCTTCTCAACCTCATCATCGATATGCTATGGACTGCAAATACGTAATACCCTAAGGAACATAGTTTTGAAATTATGATAATTTAACCCCTTCATGTTGAAATGAGTATTAATGAATATATTCATTTATTTATCTATTTATTTATTTTGCTTTGTCGCTGTCTCCCGCGTTAGTGAGGTAGCGCAAGGAAGCCCAAACCACCCATATACACATGTATATATATATATATATATATATATATATATATATATATATATATATATATATATATATATATATATATATATATATATATATATATATATATATATATATATATATATATACATATATATATACACGTCCACACACGCAAATATACATACCTATACATCTCAGTGTATAAATATATATATACACACACAGACATATACATATATACACATGTACATAATTGATACAGCCTGCCTTTATTCATTCCCATCGCCACCTCGCCACAAATGAAACAACAACCCCGTCCCCCCTCAAAAGTGCGAAGTAGCGCTAGAAAAAGACAATAAAGGCCCCATTCGTTCACACTCAGACTCTAGCTGTCATGTAATAATGCACTCAAACCAAAGCTCTCCTTCCACATCCAGGCCCCACAGAACTTTGCATGGCTTACCCCAGACACTTCACATGCCTTGGTTCAATCCATTGGCAGCACGTCGACCGCGGTATACCACATCGTTCCAATTCACTCTATTCCTTGCACGCCTTTCACCCTCTTGCATGTTCAGGCCCCTATCACTCAAAACCTTTTTCACTCCATCTTTCCACCTCCAATTTGGTCTCCCACTTCTCGTTCCCTCCACCTCTGACACATATATCCTCTTTGTCAATCTTTCCTCATTCATTCTGTCCATGTGACCAAACCATTTCAAAACACCCTCTTTTGATGTCTCAACCACACTCATTTTATTACAACACATCTCTCTTACCCTATTATTACTTACTCGATCTAACCACCTCAACCCACATACTGTCCTCAAACATCTCATTTCCAGCACATCCACCCTCCTCCGCACAACTCTATCCTTAGCCCATGCTTCGCAACCATATAACATTGTTGGAACCACTATTCCTTCAAACATACCCATTTATGCTTCTCGATATAATATTCTCGACTTCCACACATTCTTCAAGGCTCCCAGAATTTTCGCCCACTCCTCCACCCTATGATTTACTTCCGCTTCCATACCTCAATCCACTGTCAAATCCACTCCCAGATATCTAAAGCGCTTCACTTCCTCCAGTTTTTCTCCAATCAAACTTACCTACTAATTGACTTGACCCTCAACCCTACTGTACCTAATAAACTTCCTCTTATTCACATTAACTGTTAACTTTCTTCTTTCCCACACTTTACCAAACTCAGTCACCAGCTTCTGCAGTTTCTCACATGAATCATCCACCAGCGCTCTATCATCAGCGAACAACAACTGACTCACCTCCCAAGCTCTCTCATCTACAACAGACTGAATACTTGCCCCTCTTTCCAAAACTCTTTCATTCACCTCCCTAACAACCCCATCCATAAACAAATTAAACAACCATGGAGACATCACACACTTCTGTCGCAAACCTACAATCACTCAGAACCAATCACTCTCCTCTCTTCCTACAGGTACACATGCCTTACATCCTCGATAAGAACTTTTCACTGCTTCTAACAACTTGCCTCCCACCCCATATATTCTTAATACCTTCTACACAGCTTCTCTATCAACTCCATCATATGCCTTCTCCAGATCCATAAATGCTACATACAAAGCCATTTGCTTTTCTAAGTATTTCTCACATCCACTCTTCAAAGCAAACACCTGATCCACATATCCTCTACAATTTCTTAAACCACACTGCTCTTCCCCAATCTGATGCTCTGTACATGCCTTCACCCTCTAAATCAATACCCTCCCATGAAAGTTACCAGGGATACTCAACAAACTTATACCTCTGTAATTTGAGCACTCACTCTTATCCCCTTTGCCGTTTGCAATGGCACTATGCAAGCATTCCGCCAATCCTCACACACCTCACCATGAGTCATATATACATTAAATAATCTTACAAACCAGTCAACAATATAGTCACCCTTTTTTAATAAATTCTACTGCAATACCATCCAAACCCGCTGCCTTGCTGGTTTTCATCTTCCGCACAGCTTTTACTACCTCTTCTCTGTTTACCAAGTCATTTTCCCTAACCCTCTCACTTTGTACACCACCTCGACCAAAACACCCTATATCTGCCACTCTATCATCAAACATCAACACATTCAACAAACCTTCAAAATATTCACTCCACATCCTTCTCACATCACCACTACTTTTTATCACCTCCCCATTAGCCCCCTTCACTGAATTTCCCATTTATCCCCTCGTCTTACGCACTTTATTTACCTCCTTCCAAAACATCTTTTTATTCTCCCTAAAATTTAATGATAATCTCTCAACCTAACTATCATTTGCACACTTTTTCACCTCTTACACCTTTCTCCTGACCTCCTGCCTCTTTCTTTCATACATCTCCCACTCATTTGCATTATTCCCCGGCAAAAATGGTCCAAATGCCTCCCTCTTCTCTTTCACTAATAATCTTATTCTTCACCCCACCACTCACTACCATTCTAATCTGTCCACCTCCCACGCTTATCATGCCACAAGAATCTTCTGCGCAAGCCATCACTGCTACCTAAATACATCCCATTCCTCCACCACTTACTTACCTCCTTTGTTCTCACCTTTTTCCATTCTGTACTCAGTCTCTCCTGGTGCTTCCTCACACAAGTTTCCTTCCCAAGTTCACTTACTCTCACCACTCTCTTCACCACAACATTCTCTCTTCTTTTCTGAAAACCTCTACAAATCTTTACCTTCGCCTCCACAAGATAATGATCAGATATCCCTGCAGTTGCACCTCTTAGCACATTAACATCCAAATATCTCTCTTTCGCGCGCCTATCAATTAACACATAATCTGTCCATCTCTCCAACTTACATAAGTATACTTATGTATATATCTCTTTTTAAACCAGGCATTCCCAATCACCAGTCCTTTTTCAGGACATAAATCTACAAGCTCTTCCCCATATATACACACACATATATAATATATATATATATATATATATATATATATATATATATATATATATATATATATATATATATATATATATATATATATATATATATATATATATATATATATATATATATATATATATATATTATATATATATATATATATATATATATATATATATATATATATATATATATATATATATATATATATATATATATATATATATATATATATATATATATATATATATATATATATATATATATATATATATATATATATATATATATATATATATATATATATATATATATATATATATATATATATATATATATATATATATTTATATATATATATGTTTTTTTATTTTTTTTTGCTTTGTCGCTGTCTCCCGCATTAGCGGGGTAGCGCAAGAAAACAGAAGAAAGAAATGGCCCTACCCATCCCCATACCCATTTATATACACACACGTCCACACGCAAATATACGTACCTATGCATCTCAATATACACATATATATATACACACACAGACACATACATATATACCCATGAACGCAATTCACGCTGTCTGCCTTTATTCATTCCCATCGCCACCTCGCCACACATCAAATACCATCCCCCTCTCCCCTCATGTGTGCGAGGTAGCGCTAGGAAAAGATAACAAAGGCCCCATTCGTTCACACTCAGTCTTCAGCTGTCATGTAATAATGCCCGAAACCACAGCCCCCTTTCCACATCCAGGACCCACACAACTTTCCATGGTTTACCCCAGACGCTTCACATGCCCTGATTAAATCCACTGACAGCACGTCAACCCCGGTATACCACATCGATCCAATTCACTCTATTCCTTGCTCGCCTTTCACCCTCCTGCATGTTCAGGCCCCGATCACTCAGAATCTTTTTCGCTTCATCTTTCCACCTCCAATTTGGTCTCCCACTTCTCCTCGTTCCCTCCACCTCCGACACATATATCCTCTTGGTCAATCTTTCCTCACTCAATCTCTCCATGTGCCCAAATCATTTCAAAACATCATCTTCTGCTCTCTCAACCACGCTCCTTTTATTTCCACGCATCTCTCTTACCCTTACGTTACTTACTCGATCAAACCACATCACACCACACATTGTCCTCAAACATCTCATTTCCAGCACATCCATCCTCCTGCGCACAACTCTAATCATAGCACACGCCTCGCAACCATACAACATTGTTGGAACCACTATTCCTTCAAACATACCCATTTTTGCTTTCCGAGATAATGTTCTCGAATTCCACCCATTCTTCAAGGCTCTCAGGATTATCGCCCCCTCCCCCACCTTATGATCCACTTCCGCTTCGATGGTTCCATCCGCTGCCAGATCCACTCCCAGATATCTAAAACACTTTACTTCCTCCAGTTTTTCTCCATTCAAACTTACCTCCCAGTTGACTTGACCTTCAACCCTTCTGTACCTAATAACCTTCCTCTTAGTCACATTTACTCTTAACTTTCTTCTTTCACACACTTTACCAAACTCAGTCACCAGCTTCTGCAGTTTCTCACATGAATCAGCCACCAGCGCTGTATCATCAGCGATCAACAACTGACTCACTTCCCAAGCTCTCTCATCCACAACAGACTTCATACTTGCCCCTCTTTCCAAAACTCTTGCATTTACCTCCCTAAAAACCCCATCCATAAACAAATTAAACAACCATGGAGACATCACACACCCCTGCCGCAAACCTACATTCACTGAGAAACAATCACTTTCCTCTCTTCCTACACGTACACATGCCTTACATCCTCGATAAAAACTTTTCACTGCTTCTAACAACTTGCCTCCCACACCATATATTCTTATTACCTTCCACAGGGCATCTCTATCAACTCTATCATATGCCTTCTCCAGATCCATAAATGCTACATACAAATCCATTTGCTTTTCTAAGTATTTCTCACACACATTCTTCAAAGCAAACACCTGATCCACACATCCTCTACCACTTCTGAAACCACACTGCTCTTCCCCAATCTGATGCTATGTACATGCCTTCACCCTCTCAATCAATACCCTCCCATATAATCTACCAGGAATACTCAACAAACTTATACCTCTGTAATTTGAGCACTCACTCTTATCCCCTTTGCCTTTGTACAATGGCACTATGCACGCATTCCGCCAATCCTCAGGCACCACACCATGAGTCATACATATATTAAATAACCTTACCAGCCAGTCAACAATATAGTCACTCCCTTTTTTAATAAATTCCACTGCAATACCATCCAAACCTGCTGCCTTGCCGGCTTTCATCTTCCGCAAGGCTTTTGCTACCTCTTCTCTGTTTACTAAATCACTTTCCCTAACCCTCTCACTTTGCACACCACCTCGACCAAGACACTCTATATCTGCCACTCTATCATCAAACACATTCAACAAACCTTCAAAATACTCACTCCATCTCCTTCTCACATCACCACTACTTGTTATCACCTCCCCATTAGTGCCCTTCACTGAAGTTCCCATTTGCTCCCTTGTCTTACGCACTTTATTTACCTCCTTCGAAAACATCTTTTTATTCTCCCTAAAATTTAATGATACTCTCTCACCCCAACTCTCATTTGCCCTCTTTTTCTCCTCTTGCACCTTTCTCTTGACCTCCTGTCTCTTTCTTTTATACATCTCCAACTCAATTGCATAAAGGCAAAGGAGATAAGAGTGAGAGCTCAAATTACAGAGGTATAAGTTTGTTGAGTTTTCCTGGTAAATTATATGGGAGGGTATTGATTGAGAGGGTGAAGGCATGTACAGAGGATCAGATTGGGGAAGAGCAGTGTGGTTTCAAAAGTGGTAGAGGATGTGTGGATCAGGTGTTTGCTTTGAAGAATGTATGCGAGAAATACTTAGAAAACCAAATGGATTTGTATGTAGCATTTATGGATCTGGAGAAGGCATATGATAGAGTTGATAGAGATGCTCTTTGGAAGGTATTGAGAATATATGGTGTGGGAGGCAAGTTGTTAGAAGCAGTGAAAAGTTTTTATCGAGGATGTAAGGCATGTGTACGTGTAGGAAGAGAGGAAAGTGATTGGTTCTCAGTGAATGTAGGTTTGCGGCAGGGGTGTGTGATGTCTCCATGGTTGTTTAATTAGTTTATGGATGGGGTTGTTAGGGAGGTAAATGCAAGAGTTTTGGAAAGAGGGGCAAGTATGAAGTCTATTGGGGATGAGAGAGCTTGGGAAGTGAGTCAGTTGTTGTTCGCTGATGATACAGCGCTGGTGGCTGATTCATGTGAGGAACTGCAGAAGCTGGTGACTGAGTTTGGTAAATTGTGTGAAAGAAGAAAGTTAAGAGTAAATGTGAATAAGAGCAAGGTTATTAGGTACAGTAGGGTTGAGGGTCAAGTCAATTTGGAGGTAAGTTTGAATGGAGAAAAACTGGAAGAAGTAAAGTGTTTTAGATATCTGTGAGTGGATCTGGCAGCGGATGGAACCATCGAAGCGGAAGTGGATCATAGGGTGGGGGAGGGGGCGATAATCCTGAGAGCCTTGAAGAATGGGTGGAATTCGAGAACATTATCTCGGAAAGCAAAAATGTGTATGTTTCAAGGAATAGTGGTTCCAACAATGTTGTATGGTTGCGAGGCGTGTGCTATGATTAGAGTTGTGCGCAGGAGGATGGATGTGCTGGAAATAAGATGTTTGAGGACAATGTGTGGTGTGAGGTGGTTTGATCGAGTAAGTAACGTAAGGGTAAGAGAGATGTGTGGAAATAAAAAGAGCGTGGTTGAGAGAGCAGAAGAGGGTGTTTTGAAATGGTTTGGGCACATGGAGAGAATGAGTGAGGAAAGATTGACCAAGAGGATATATGTGTCGGAGGTGGAGGGAACGAGGAGAAGTGGGAGACCAAATTGGAGGTGGAAGATTGAGTGAAAAAGATTTTGTGTGATCGGGGCCTGAACATGCAGGAGGGTGAAAGGAGGGCAAGGAATAGAGTGAATTGGATCGATGTGGTATACCGGGGTTGACGTGCTGTCAGTGGATTGAATCAGGGCATGTGAAGCGTCTGGGGTAAACCATGGAAAGCTGTGTAGGTATGTATATTTGCGTGTGTGGACGTATGTATATGCATGTGTATGGGGGTGGGTTGGGCCATTTCTTTCGTCTGTTTCCTTGCGCTACCTCGCATGTACATATGTATACATATCAACATACACATAAATATATACACACAGACTTATACATATATACACATGTAAATAATTCATGCAGTCTGCCCATATCCATTCTCGTCGCCACCCCGCAACACATGAAATGAGAACCCCCTTCCCACGCATGTGCGCGAGGTAGCGCTAGGAAAAGACAACAATGGCCACATTCGTTCACAATCAGTCTCTAGCTGTCATGTAAAATTCAACGAAACCACAGCTCGCTTTCCACATCCAATCCCCACAGAACTTTCCATGGTTTAACCCAGACGCTTCACATGCCCTGGTTCAATCTAGTGACAGCACGTCGACCCCGGGATACCATATCGTTCGAATTCACTCTTTTTCTTGCATGCCTTTCACCCTCCTGCTTGTTCAGGCCCCAATCACTATGAATCTTTTTCACTCCATCTTTCCACCATCAATTTGGTCTCCCACATCTCGTTTCCTCTACCTCTGACACATATATCCTCTTCGTCAATCTTTCCTCACTCATATTTTTCATGTGACCAAACCATTTCAAAACACTTCTTCTGCTCTCTCAACCACACTCTTTTTATTACGACACATCTCTCGTACCCTCTCATAACTTACTCCATCAAATCACCTCACACCAGATATTGTCCTAAAAACATCTAATTTCCAGCATACCCATCCTCCTCCGCACAGCACTATCTAAAGCCAACGCCTCGCAACCATATAACATTGTTGGAACCGCTATTCCTTCAAACATGCCCATTTTTGCTTTTCAAGATAGCGTTCTCGACTTCCACACATTTTTGAATGCTCCCATCACTTTCGCCCCCTTCCCCACCTTATGATTCACTTCCACTTCCATGGTTCCATCCGCTATTAAATCCACTCCCAGGTATCTAAGACACTTCCCTTCCTCCAGTTTTTCTCCATTCAAACCTACCTCCCAATTGACTTGTCCCTAAACCCTACTGAATCTAATAACCTTCATTCACATTTACTCTCAGCTTTCTTCCTTCACACACTTTGCCAAACTCATATATATATATATATATATATATATGTATATATATATATGTATATATATGCATATATATATATATATATATATATATATATATATATATATATATATATATATATATATATATATATATATATATATATATATATATATATACATATATATATATATATATATATATATATATATATATATATATATATATATATATATATATATATATATATATATATATATATATATATATATATATATATATATATATATATATATATATATATATATATATATATATATATATATATATATATATATATATATATATATATATATATATATATATATATATATATATATATATATATATATATATATATATATATATATATATATAGGGTGTTTTGGTCGAGGTGGTGTGCAAAGTGAGAGGGTTAGGGAAAGTGATTTGGTAAACAAAGAAGAGGTAGTAAAAGCTTTGCGGAAGATGAAAGCCGGCAAGGCAGCAGGTTTGGATGGTATTCCAGTGGAATTTATCAAAAAAGGGGGGTGACTGTGTTATTGACTGGTTGGTAAGGTTATTTAATGTATGTATGACTCATGGTGAGGTGCCTGAGGATTGGCGGAATGCGTGCATAGTGATATTGTACAAAGGCAAAGGGGATAAGGGTGAGTGCTCAAATTACAGAGGTATAAGTTTGTTGAGTATTCCTGGTAAATTATATTGGAGGGTATTGATTGAGAGGGTGAAGGCATGTACAGAGCATCAGATTGGGGAAGAGCAGTGTGGTTTCAGAAGTGGTAGAGGATGTGTGGATCAGGTGTTTGCTTTGAAGAATGTATGTGAGAAATACTTAGAAAAGCAAATGGATTTGTATGTAGCATTTATGGATCTGGAGAAGGCATATGATAGAGTTGATAGAGATGCTCTGTGGAAGGTATTAAGAATATATGGTGTGGGAGGCAAGTTGTTAGAAGCTGTGAAAAGTTTTTATCGAGGAAGTAAGGCATGTGTACGTGTAGGAAGAGAGGAAAGTGATTGGTTCTCAGTGAATGTAGGTTTGCGGCAGGGTGTGTGATGTCTCCATGGTTGTTTAATTTGTTTATGGATAGGGTTATTAGGGAGGTGAAAGCAAGAGTTTTGGAAAGAGGGGCAAGTATGAAGTCTGTTGGGATGAGAGAACTTGGGAAGTGAGTCAGTTGTTGTTCGCTGATGATACAACGCTGGTGGCTGATTCATGTGAAAAACTGCAGAAGCTGGTGACTGAGTTTGGTAAAGTGTGTGAAAGAAGAAACTTAAGAGTAAATGTGAATAAGAGCAAGGTAATTAGGTACAGTAGGGTTGAGGGTCAAGTCAATTGGGAGGTAAGTTTGAATGGAGAAAAACTGGAGGAAGAAAAGTGTTTTAGATATCTGGGAGTGGATCTGGCAGCGGATTGAACCATGGAAGCGGAAGCGGATCATAGGGTGGGGAGGGGGCGAAAATCCTGAGAGCTTTGAAGAATGTGTGCTAGTCGAGAACATTATCTCGTAAAGCAAAAATGGGTATGTTTGAAGGAATAGTGGTTCCAACAATGTTGTATAGTTGCGAGGCGTGGGCTATGGATAGAGTTATGCGCAGGAGGATGGATGTGCTGGAAATGAGATGTTTGAGACAATGTGTGGTGTGAGGTGGTTTGATCGAGTAAGTAACGTAAGGGTAAGAGAGATGTGTGGAAATAAAAAGAGCGTGGTTGAGAGAGCAGAAGAGGGTGTTTTGAAATGGTTTGGGCACATGGAGAGAATGAGTGAGGAAAGATTGACCAAGAGGATATATGTGTCGGAGGTGGAGGGAATGAGGAGAAGTGGGAGACCAAACTGAAGGTGGAAAGATGGAGTGAAAAAGATTTTGTGTGATCGGGGCCTGAACATGCAGGAGGTGAAAGGAGGGCAAGGAATAGAGTGAATTGGATCGATGTGGTGTACCGGGGTTGACGTGCTGTCAGTGGATTGAATCAGGGCATGTGAAGCGTCTGGGGTAAACCATGGAAAGCTGTGTAGGTATGTATATTTGCGTGTGTGGACGTATGTATATACATGTGTATGGGGGTGGGTTGGGCCATTTCTTTCGTCTGTTTCCTTCCGCTATCTCGCAAACGCGGGAGACAGCGACAAAGCAAAAAAAAAAGAAAAGAAAAAAAAAAAAAATATATATATATATATATATATATATATATATATATATATATATATATATATATATATATATATATATATATATAGACAACGCAGAATCTGGTGACTGAGTTTGGTAAAGTGTGTGGACGAAGAAAGCCGAGAAAAAATGTGAATAAGATCAGGGTTATTAGGTACAGTAAGGCTGAGGAAGAAGTTAATTGGGAGGTAAGTTTGAATGGAGAAAACCTGAAGGATGTGAGGTGTTTTAGATATATGGGAGTGGATTTGGCAACGGATGGAATCATGGAAGCGGAAGTGAATCATTAGGTGGGGATGGGGTCGAAAGTTCTGGGAGCGTTAAAAAATGTGTGGAAGTCGATAGAATTATCTTGGAAAGTGAAAAGCGGTATGTTTTAAGGAATAGTGGTTCCAACAATGTTATATGATTGCACGGGTTGGGCTATTGATAGAGTTATGCGGAGAAGGGTGGATGTGCTGGGAATGAGATGTTTGAGGACAATATGTGGTGTGAGGTGGTTTGTTCGAGTAAGAAATTAAATGGTAAGAGAGATGTGTGGTAATAAAAAGAGTGTGGTTGAGAGAGCAGGAGAAGGTGTTTTGAAATGGTTTGGTCACATGGAGAGAATGAGTGAGAAAAGATTGACAAAGAGGATATATGTTTCAGAGGTGGAGAGAACGAGGAGAAGTAGGAGACCAAATTTGCGGTGGAAAGATGGAGATAAAAAGAATTTGAGTGATTGGGGCCTGAACATGCAGGAGGGTAAAAGGTGTGCAAGAAATAGAGTGAATTGGAACGATGTAGTATACCGGGGTCGACGTGCTGCCATTGGATTGAACCAGGGCATGTGAAGCATCTGGGGAAACCATGGAAAGTTTTTTGGGGCCTGGCTATGGAAAGGGAGCTGTGGTATCGGTGCCTTATACATGACAGCCAGAGACTGAGTGTGAACGAATGTGTCCTTAGTTGTCTTTTCCTAGCGCTACTTCGTGCACATGTGGGGGGAGGGGGATGTCATTTCGTGTGTAGCGAGTTAGCGACGGGAATGATTAAGGGCAGACAGTATGAATTATGTACATGCGCATATGTATATATATATATATATATATATATATATATATATATATATATATATATATATATATATATTTTTTTTTTTTTATACTTTGTCGCTGTCTCCCGCGTTTGCGAGGTAGCGCAAGGAAACAGACGAAAGAAATGGCCCAACCCCCCCCCATACACATGTATATACATACGTCCACACACGCAAATATACATACCTACACAGCTTTCCATGGTTTACCCCAGACACTTCACATGCCTTGATTCAATCCACCGACAGCACGTCAACCCCGGTATACCACATCGATCCAATTCACTCTATTCCTTGCCCTCCTTTCACCCTCCTGCATGTTCAGGCCCCGATCACACAAAATCTTTTTCACTCCATCTTTCCACCTCCAATTTGGTCTCCCTCTTCTCCTTGCTCCCTCCACCTCCGACACATATATCCTCTTGGTCAATCTTTCCTCACTCATCCTCTCCATGTGCCCAAACCACTTCAAAACACCCTCTTCTGCTCTCTCAACCACGCTCTTTTTATTTCCACACATCTCTCTTACCCTTACGTTACTCACTCGATAAAACCACCTCACACCACACATTGTCCTCAAACATCTCATTTCCAGCACATCCATCCTCCTGCGCACAACTCTATCCATATCCCACGCCTCGCAACCATACAACATTGTTGGAACCACTATTCCTTCAAACATACCCATTTTTGCTTTCCGAGATAATGTTCTCGACTTCCACACATTCTTCAAGGCCCCCAGAATTTTCGCCCCCTCCCCCACCCTATGATCCACTTCCGCTTCCATGGTTCCATCCGCTGCCAGATCCACTCCAAGATATCTAAAACATTTCAGTTCCTCCAGTTTTTCTCCATTCAAACTCACCTCCCAATTGACTTATATATATATATATATATATATATATATATATATATATATATATATATATATATATATATATATATATATATATAAATTGTACATTTCCTTTTCCATAGCCAGAGGTTGAACCATTATGTGACGTTCATTTTTTCATTCATTTCAAGCTAAAAGTTTGTTTTCTAAATTTCTTACTTTTTTCATATGTATATATATGTATGTGTGTGTGTGTGTATGTGCGTATGTGTGTGTATGTGTGTGTGTGTGTGTGTGTATATATATATGTATATTATCCCTGGGGATAGGGGTGAAAGAATACTTCCCACGTATTCCTCGCGTGTCGTAGAAAGCGACTAGAGGGGACGGGAGCGGGGGGCCGGAAATCCTCCCCTCCTTGTATTAACTTTCTAAAATGGGAAACAGAAGAAGGAGTCACGCGGGGAGTGCTCATCCTCCTCGAAGGCTCAGAGTGGGGTGCCTAAATGTGTGTGGATGTAACCAAGATGTGAAAAAAGGAGAGATAGGTAGTATGTTTGAGGAAAGGAACCTGGATGTTTTGGCTCTGAGTGAAACGAAGCTCAAGTGTAAAGGGGAAGAGTGGTTTGGAAATGTCTGGGGAGTGAAGTCAGGGGTTAGTGAGAGGACAAGAGCAAGGGAAGGAGTAGCAATACTCCTGAAACAGGAGTTGTGGGAGTATGTGATAGAATGTAAGAAAGTAAATTCTCGATTAATATGGGTAAAATTGAAAGTTGATGGAGAGAGGTGGGTGATTATTGGTGCATATGCACCTGGGCATGAGAAGAAAGATCATGAGAGGCAAGTGTTTTGGGAGCAGCTAAATGAGTGTGTTAGCGGTTTTGATACACGAGACCGGGTTATAGTGATGGGTGATTTGAATGCAAAGGTGAGTAATGTGGCAGTTGAGGGAATAATTGGTGTGCATGGGGTGTTCAGTGTTGTAAATGGAAATGGTGAGGAGCTTGTAGATTTATGTGCTGAAAAAGGACTGATGATTGGGAATACCTGGTTTAAAAAGCGAGATATACATAAGTATACTTATGTAAGTAGGAGAGATGGCCAGAGAGCGTTATTGGATTACGTGTTAATTGACAGGCGTGCGAAAGAGAGACTTTTGGATGTCAATGTGCTGAGAGGTGCAACTGGAGGGATGTCTGATCATTATCTTGTGGAGGCTAAGGTGAAGATTAGTATGGGTTTTCAGAAAAGAAGAGTGAATGTTGGGGTGAAGAAGGTGGTGAGAGTAAGTGAGCTTGGGAAGGAGACCTGTGTGAGGAAGTATCAGGAGAGACTGTGTACAGAATGGAAAAAGGTGAGAACAATGGAAGTAAGGGGAGTGGGGGAGGAATGGGATGTATTTAGGGAATCAGTGATGGATTGCGCAAAAGATGCTTGTGGCATGAGAAGAGTGGGAGGTGGGCTGTTTAGAAAGGGAAGTGAGTGGTGGGATGAAGAAGTAAGAGTATTAGTGAAAGAGAAGAGAGAGGCATTTGGACGATTTTTGCAGGGAAAAAATGCAATTGAGTGGGAGAAGTATAAAAGAAAGAGACAGGAGGTCAAGAGAAAGGTGCAAGAGGTGAAAAAAAGGGCAAATGAGAGTTGGGGTGAGAGAGTATCAGTAAATTTTAGGGAGAATAAAAAGATGTTCTGGAAGGAGGTAAATAAGGTGCGTAAGACAAGGGAGCAAATGGGAACTTCAGTGAAGAGCGTAAATGGGGAGGTGATAACAAGTAGTGGTGATGTGAGAAGGAGATGGAATGAGTATTTTGAAGGTTTGTTGAATGTGTCTGATGACAGAGTGGCAGATATAGGGTGTTTGGGTCGAGGTGGTGTGCAAAGTGAGAGGGTTAGGGAAAATGATTTGGTAAACAGAGAAGAGGTAGTAAAAGCTTTGCGGAAGATGAAAGCCGGCAAGGCAGCAGGTTTGGATGGTATTGCAGTGGAATTTATTAAAAAAGGGGGTGACTGTATTGTTGACTGGTTGGTAAGGTTATTTAATGTATGTATGACTCATGGTGAGGTGCCTGAGGATTGGCGGAATGCGTGCATAGTGCCATTGTACAAAGGCAAAGGGGATAAGAGTGAGTGCTCAAATTACAGAGGTATAAGTTTGTTGAGTATTCCTGGTAAATTATATGGGAGGGTATTGATTGAGAGGGTGAAGGCAGGTACAGAGCATCAGATTGGGGAAGAGCAGTGTGGTTTCAGAAGTGGTAGAGGATGTGTGGATCAGGTGTTTGCTTTGAAGAATGTATGTGAGAAATACTTAGAAAAGCAAATGGATTTGTATGTAGCATTTATGGATCTGGAGAAGGCATATGATAGAGTTGATAGAGATGCTCTGTGGAAGGTATTAAGAATATATGGTGTGGGAGGCAAGTTGTTAGAAGCAGTGAAAAGTTTTTATCGAGGATGTAAGGCATGTGTACGTGTAGGAAGAGAGGAAAGTGATTGGTTCTCAGTGAATGTAGGTTTGCGGCAGGGGTGTGTGATGTCTCCATGGTTGTTTAATTTGTTTATGGATGGGGTTGTTAGGGAGGTAAATGCAAGAGTCTTGGAAAGAGGGGCAAGTATGAAGTCTGTTGGGGATGAGAGAGCTTGGGAAGTGAGTCAGTTGTTGTTCGCTGATGATACAGCGCTGGTGGCGGATTCATGTGAGAAACTGCAGAAGCTGGTGACGGAGTTTGGTAAAGTGTGTGGAAGAAGAAAGTTAAGAGTAAATGTGAATAAGAGCAAGGTTATTAGGTACAGTAGGGTTGAGGGTCAAGTCAATTGGGAGGTGAGTTTGAATGGAGAAAAACTGGAGGAAGTGAAGTGTTTTAGATATCTGGGAGTGGATCTGTCAGCGGATGGAACCATGGATGCGGAAGTGGATCATAGGGTGGGGGAGGGGGCGAAAATTTTGGGAGCCTTGAAAAATGTGTGGAAGTCGAGAACATTATCTCGGAAAGCAAAAATGGGTATGTTTGAAGGAATAGTGGTTCCAACAATGTTGTATGGTTGCGAGGCGTGGGCTATGGATAGAGTTGTGCGCAGGAGGATGGATGTGCTGGAAATGAGATGTTTGAGGACAATGTGTGGTGTGAGGTGGTTTGATCGAGTAAGTAACGTAAGGGTAAGAGAGATGTGTGGAAATAAAAAGAGCGTGGTTGAGAGAGCAGAAGAGGGTGTTTTGAAATGGTTTGGGCACATGGAGAGAATGAGTGAGGAAAGATTGACCAAGAGGATATATGTGTCGGAGGTGGAGGGAACGAGGAGAAGAGGGAGACCAAATTGGAGGTGGAAAGATGGAGTGAAAAGGATTTTGTGTGATCGGGGCCTGAACATGCAGGAGGGTGAAAGGAGGGCAAGGAATAGAGTGAATTGGAGCGATGTGGTATACAGGGGTTGACGTGCTGTCAGTGGATTGAATCAAGGCATGTGAAGCGTCTGGGGTAAACCATGGAAAGCTGTGTAGGTATGTATATTTGCGTGTGTGGACGTATGTATATACATGTGTATGGGGGGGGTTGGGCCATTTCTTTCGTCTGTTTCCTTGCGCTACCTCGCAAACGCGGGAGACAGCGACAAAGTATAATAAAATAAAAAAAAATATATATATATATATATATATATATATATATATATATATATATATATGTATATATATATATATATATATATATATATATATATATATATATATATATATATATATATATATATATATATATATGTATATATATATATATATATATATATATATATATATATATATATATATATATATATATATATATATATATATATATATATATATATATATATATATATATATATATATATATATATATATATATATACATATATATATATATACATATATATATATATATATATATATATATATATATATATATATATATATATATATATATATATATATATATATATATATATATATATATATATATATATATATATATATATATATACTCACTCCATCTCCTTCTCACATCACCACTACTTGTTATCACCTCCCCATTTGCGCCCTTCACTGAAGTTCCCATTTGCTCCCTTGTCTTACGCACTTTATTTACCTCCTTCCAGAACATCTTTTTATTCTCCCTAAAATTTAATGATACTCTCTCAACCCAACTCTCATTTGCACTTTTTTTCACCTCTTGCACCTTTCTCTTGACCTCCTGTCTCTTTCTTTTATACATCTCCCACTCAATTGCATTTTTTCCCTGCAAAAATCGTCCAAATGCCTCTCACTTCTCTTTCACTAATACTCTTACTTCTTCATCCCACCACTCACTACCCTTTCTAAGGTTTGTTGAATGTGTCTGATGACAGAGTGGCAGATATAGGGTGTTTTGGTCGAGGTGGTGTGCAAAGTGAGAGGGTTAGGGAAAATGATTTGTAAACAGAGAAGAGGTAGTAAAAGCTTTGCGGAAGATGAAAGCCGGCAAGGCAGCAGGTTTGGATGGTATTGCAGTGGAATTTATTAAAAAAGGGGGTGACTGTATTGTTGACTGGTTGGTAAGGGTATTTAATGTATCTATGACTCATGGTGAGGTGCCTGAGGATTGGCGGAATGCTTGCATAGTGCCATTGTACAAAGGCAAAGGGGATAAGAGTGAGTGCTCAAATTACAGAGGTATAAGTTTGTTGAGTATTCCTGGTAAATTATATGGGAGGGTATTGATTGAGAGGGTGAAGGCATGTACAGAGCATCAGATTGGGGAAGAGCAGTGTGGTTTCAGAAGTGGTAGAGGATGTGTGGATCAGGTGTTTGCTTTGAAGAATGTATGTGAGAAATACTTAGAAAAGCAAATGGATTTGTATGTAGCATTTATGGATCTGGAGAAGGCATATGATAGAGTTGATAGAGATGCTCTGTGGAAGGTATTAAGAATATATGGTGTGGGAGGAAAGTTGTTAGAAGCAGTGAAAAGTTTTTATCGAGGATGTAAGGCATGTGTACGTGTAGGAAGAGAGGAAAGTGATTGGTTCTCAGTGAATGCAGGTTTGCGGCAGGGGTGTGTGATGTCTCCATGGTTGTTTAATTTGTTTATGGATGGGGTTGTTAGGGAGGTAAATGCAAGAGTTTTGGAAAGAGGGGCAAGTATGAAGTCTGTTGGGGATGAGAGAGCTTGGGAAGTGAGTCAGTTGTTGTTCGCTGATGATACAGCGCTGGTGGCGGATTCATGTGAGAAACTGCAGAAGCTGGTGACGGAGTTTGGTAAAGTGTGTGGAAGAAGAAAGTTAAGAGTAAATGTCAATAAGAGCAAGGTTATTAGGTACAGTAGGGTTGAGGGTCAAGTCAATTGGGAGGTGAGTTTGAATGGTGAGAGGCTGGAGGAAGTGAAGTGTTTTAGATATCTGGGAGTGGATCTGTCAGCGGATGGAACCATGGAAGCGGAAGTGGATCATAGGGTGGGGGAGGGGGCGAAAATTTTGGGAGCCTTGAAAAATGTGTGGAAGTCGAGAACATTATCCCGGAAAGCAAAAATGGGTATGTTTGAAGGAATAGTAGTTCCAACAATGTTGTATGGTTGCGAGGCGTGGGCTATGGATAGAGTTGTGCGTAGGAGGATGGATGTGCTGGAAATGAGATGTTTGAGGACAATGTGTGGTGTGAGGTGGTTTGATCGAGTAAGTAACGTAAGGGTAAGAGAGATGTGTGGAAATAAAAAGAGCGTGGTTGAGAGAGCAGAAGAGGGTGTTTTGAAGTGGTTTGGGCACATGGAGAGAATGAGTGAGGAAAGATTGACCAAGAGGATATATGTGTCGGAGGTGGAGGGAACGAGGAGAAGAGGGAGACCAAATTGGAGGTGGAAAGATGGAGTGAAAAGGATTTTGTGTGATCGGGGCCTGAACATGCAGGAGGGTGAAAGGAGGGCAAGGAATAGAGTGAATTGGAGCGATGTGGTATACAGGGGTTGACGTGCTGTCAGTGGATTGAATCAAGGCATGTGAAGCGTCTGGGGTAAACCATGGAAAGCTGTGTAGGTATGTATATTTGCGTGTGTGGACGTGTGTATGTACATGTGTATGGGGGGGGTTGGGCCATTTCTTTCGTCTGTTTCCTTGCGCTACCTCGCAAACGCGGGAGACAGCGACAAAGTAAAAAAAAAAAAAAAAAAAAAAAAAAAATATATATATATATATATATATATATATATATATATACATATATATATATATATATATATATGTATATATATATATATATATATATATATATATATATATATATATATATATATATATATATATATATATATATATATATATATATATATATATATATATATATATATATATATATATATATATATATATATATATATATATATATATATATATATATATATATATATATACTCACTCCATCTCCTTCTCACATCACCACTACTTGTTATCACCTCCCCATTTGCGCCCTTCACTGAAGTTCCCATTTGCTCCCTTGTCTTACGCACTTTATTTACCTCCTTCCAGAACATCTTTTTATTCTCCCTAAAATTTAATGATACTCTCTCAACCCAACTCTCATTTGCCCTTTTTTTCCGCACCTTTCTCTTGACCTCCTGTCTCTTTCTTTTATACATCTCCCACTCAATTGCATTTTTTCCCTGCAAAAATCGTCCAAATGCCTCTCACTTCTCTTTCACTAATACTCTTACTTCTTCATCCCACCACTCACTACCCTTTCTAAGGTTTGTTGAATGTGTTTGATGATAAAGTGGCAGATATAGGGTGTTTTGGTCGAGATGGTGTGCAAAGTGAGAGGGTTAGGGAAAATGATTTGGTAAACAGAGAAGAGGTAGTAAAAGCTTTGCGGAAGATGAAAGCCGGCAAGGCAGCAGGTTTGGATGGTATTGCAGTGGAATTTATTAAAAAAGGGGTGACTGTATTGTTGACTGGTTGGTAAGGGTATTTAATGTATCTATGACTCATGGTGAGGTGCCTGAGGATTGGCGGAATGCGTGCATAGTGCCATTGTACAAAGGCAAAGGGGATAAGAGTGAGTGCTCAAATTACAGAGGTATAAGTTTGTTGAGTATTCCTGGTAAATTATATGGGAGGGTATTGATTGAGAGGGTGAAGGCATGTACAGAGCATCAGATTGGGGAAGAGCAGTGTGGTTTCAGAAGTGGTAGAGGATGTGTGGATCAGGTGTTTGCTTTGAAGAATGTATGTGAGAAATACTTAGAAAAGCAAATGGATTTGGAGAAAGCATATGATAGAGTTGATAGAGATGCTCTGTGGAAGGTATTAAGAATATATGGTGTGGGAGGCAAGTTGTTAGAAGCAGTGTAAAGCTTTTATCGAGGATGTAAGGCATGTGTACGTGTAGGAGGAGAGGAAAGTGATTGGTTCTCAGTGAATGTAGGTTTGCGGCAGGGGTGTGTGATGTCTCCATGGTTGTTTAATTTGTTTATGGATGGGGTTGTTAGGGAGGTGAATGCAAGAGTTTTGGAAAGAGGGGCAAGTATGAAGTCTGTTGGGGATGAGAGAGCTTGGGAAGTGAGTCAGTTGTTGTTCGCTGATGATACAGCGCTGGTGGCTGATTCATGTGAGAAACTGCAGAAGCTAGTGACTGAGTTTGGTAAGTGTGTGAAAGAAGAAAGTTAAGAGTAAATGTGAATAAGAGCAAGGTTATTAGATACAGTAGGGTTGAGGGTCAAGTCAATTGGGAGGTGAGTTTGAATGGAGAAAAACTGGAGGAAGTAAAGTGTTTTAGATATCTGGGAGTGGATCTGGCAGCGGATGGAATCATGGAAGCGGAAGTGAATCATTAGGTGGGGATGGGGTCGAAAGTTCTGGGAGCGTTAAAAAATGTGTGGAAGTCGATAAAGTTATCTTGGAAAGTGAAAAGCGGTATGTTTTAAGGAATAGTGGTTCCAACAATGTTATATGATTGCACGGGTTGGGCTATTGATAGAGTTATGCGGAGAAGGGTGGATGTGCTGGGAATGAGATGTTTGAGGACAATGTGTGGTGTGAGGTGGTTTGATCGAGTAAGTAACGTAAGGGTAAGAGAGATTTGTGGAAATAAAAAGAGCGTGGTTGAGAGAGCAGAAGAGGGTGTTTTGAAATGGTTTGGGCACATGGAGAGAATGAGTGAGGAAAGGTTGACCAAGAGGATATATGTGTCGGAGGTGGAGGGAACGAGGAGAAGAGGGAGACCAAATTGGAGGTGGAAAGATGGAGTGAAAAAGATTTTGTGTGATCGGGACCTGAACATGCAGGAGGGTGAAAGGAGGGCAAGGAATAGAGTGAATTGGAGCGATGTGGTATACAGGGGTTGACGTGCTGTCAGTGGATTGAATCAGGGCATGTGAAGCGTCTGGGGTAAACCATGGAAAGCTGTGCAGGTATGTATGTTTGCGTGTGTGGACATATGTATATACATGTGTATGGGGGTGGGTTGGGCCATTTCTTTCGTCCGTTTCCTTGCGCTACCTCGCAAACGCGGGAGACAGCGACAAACCAAAAAAAAAAAAAAAAAAAAAAAAATATATATATATATATATATATATATATATATATATATATATATATATATATATATATATATATATATATATATATATATATGTCCGTGTGTGTATATGTATTTGTATACGTTGAGATGTATACTATGTATATGTGCTTTGTGTGGAAGTGTATGTATATACATGTGTATGTGGATGGGTTGGGCCATTCTTTCGTCTGTTTCCTTGCGTTACCTTGCTAACCCGGGAGACAGCGACAAAGTATAATAAATATATAAATAGATTATATATATATGTGTGTGTTTGAGTGTCTTTGTGTGTGTAAACTTTTTACCACTGTACTCTTCGAACTTGCATTCTCCATCATAACTTTTTCAAGGATTTTCTGTTCCGACTTTTCTATGCTATTGTACTTATTGATTGTTGTCCACTACCTTCCAAATGGTGGCTGGCTTTAGTTACCCCTAT
>NC_092238.1:48893445-48938445 GCF_036320965.1 Panulirus ornatus | reverse complement strand
CGTTTGCTGTGAAGAATGTATGTAAGAAATACTTAGAAAAGCAAATGAACTTGTATGTAGCATTTATGGATCTGGAGAAAGCATATGATAGAGTTGATAGAGATGATTTTTGGAAACTATATAGAATATATGGTGTGGGAGGCAAGTTGTTAGAAGCAGTGAGAAGTTTTTATTGAGGATGGAAAGCATGTGTACGAGTAGGAAGAGAGGAAAGAGATTGGTCCTCAGTGAATGTAGGTTTGCGGCAGGGGTGTGTGATGTCTCCATGGTTGTTTAATTTGTTTATGGATGGGGTTGTTAGGAAGGTGAATGAAAGAGTTTTGGAAAGAGGGGCAAGTATGCAGTCTGTTGTGGATGAGAGAGCCTGGGAAGTGAGTCAGTTGATGTTCACTGATGATACAGCGCTGGTGGCTGATTCAGGTGAGAAAGTACAGAAGCTGGTGACTGAGTTTGGTAAAATGTGTGAAAGAAGAAAGCTGCTAGTAAATGTGAATAAGAGCAAGGTCATTAGGTACAGTAGGGTTGAGAGACAAGTCAACTGGGAGGTAGGTTTGAATGGAGAAAAACTGGATGAAGAAAAGTGTTTTAGATACCTGGGAGTGCATTTGGCAGCGGATGGAACCATGGAAGCGGAAGTGACTCATAGGGTGGGGAAGGGGCGAAAGTTCTGGGAGCGTTGAAAAATGTGTGGAAGTCGAGAACGTTATCTTGGAAAACAAGAATGGGTATGTTTGAAGGAATAGTGATTCCAACAATGTTATATGGTTGTTAGGCGTGGGCTATAGACAGAGTTGTGTGGAGGAGGGTGGATGTGCTGGAAATGAGATGTTTGAGGACAATATGTGGTGTGGGGTGGTTTCATCGAGAAAGTAGTGAAAGGGTAAGATAAATTTACGGTAATAAAAAGAGTGTGGCTGCGAGAGGAGAAGAAAGTGTTTTGAAATGGTTTGGTTACATGAAGAGAATGAGTGAGGAAAGATTGACAAAGAGGATATATATGTCAGAAGTAGAGGGAACGAGGAAAAGTGGGAGAGCAAATGGGAGGTGGAAAGATGGGGTCAAAAAGTTTTTGAGTGATCGGGGCCTGAACATGCACGAGGGTGAAAGTCGCGAAGGAAGAAAGTGAATTGGAACGATGTGGTATACCGGGGTCGATGTGCTATCAATCGATTTTTTTTTTATTATACTTTGTCGCTGTCTCCCGCGTTAGCGAGATAGCGCAAGGAAACAGACGACAAAATGGCCCAATCCACCCACATACACATGTATATACATACACGTCGACACACGCACATACACATACCTATACATCTGAATAAATAAATATATATACCCACATACATATACATATGTACACATATACATAATTCATATTGTCTGCCCTTATTCATTCCCGTCGCCATCCCGCCACACATGAAATGACAATCCTCTCCCCCCAAATGTGTAAGAAGTAGCACTAGGAGAAGACAATAAAGGACATATTCGTTCACACTCAGGCACAGTTACTCTGAATCTTTTTCACTCCATCTTTCCACCTCATATTTGGTCTCACGCTTCTCGTTCCCTCCACCTCTGACACATATATACCCTTTGTCAATGTTTCCTCACTCATTCTCTCCATGTGACCAAACCATTTCAAAACACCCTCTTCTGCCCTCACAACCATACTCTTTCTATCACCACACATCTCTCTTACACTTTCAGTACTTAATCTATCAAACCACCTCACACCAAATATTGTCCTCAAACATCTCATTTCCAGCACATCCACCCTCCTCCGCACAACTCTATCTATAGTCCTAGCCTCGCAATCATATAACATTGTTGGAACTACTATTCCTTCTAACATACCAATTTCTGCTTTCCAGGATAACGTTCTCGACTTCCAAACACTTTTCAACGCTCCCAGAACTCTCGCCCCCTCCGCCATCCTATGATTTACTTCCTCTTCCATGGTTCCATACGCTGCCAAATCCACTCCCAGATATCTAAAACACTTCATTTCCTGCAGATTTTCTCCATTCAGACTTACCTCCCAATTGACTTGTCCCCAAACCCTACTGTATCTAATGACCTTGCGCTTATCCACATTACTCTCAGCTTTCTTCTTTGACACACTTGACCAAACTCAGTCACTAGCATCTGCAGTTTCTCACCCGGATAAGCCACCAGCGCTTTATCATCAGCGAACAACAACTGACTCACTTCCCAAGCTCTCTCATCCACAACAGACTGAATACTTGCCCTTCTTTCAAAAAATCTTGCATTCAGATGTCTAACAACCCCATCCATAAACAAATCAAATAACCATTGAGACATCACGCAACCCTGCCGCAAACCAACATTCACTGAGAACCAATCACTTTTCTCTCCTCTTACTCGTACACTTGCCATACATCCTAGATAAAAACTTTTCACTGCTTCTAACAACTTGCCTCCCACACCATTTATTCTTAATACCCTCCACAGAGCATCTCTATCAACTCTATCATATGCCTTCTCCAAATCCATAAATAATATATACAAATCCATTTGCTTTTCTAAGTATTTCTTACATACATTCTTCAAAGTAAACTCCTGATCCACACATCTTCCATCACTTCTCAAACCTAACTACTCTTCCCCAGTCTGATGCTCTTTAAATGTCTACACACTCTCAATCAATACCCTTCCATGTGATTTCCAAGGAATACTTAACAAACTTATACCTCTGTAATTTGAGTAATCACTTTTATCCCCTTTGCCTTTGTACATTGGCACTATGCAAGCATTCCACCAATCCTCAGGCACCTCATCATGAGTCATGCATACATTAAATAACCTTACCAACCAGTTTGCAATACAGTCACCGCCTATTTTAATAAATTCCACTGTAATACCATTCAAACCCGCTGCCTTGTCGGCTTCTATCTTCCGCAAAGCCTTTACTACCTCTTCTCTATTTACCAAATCACTTTCCCAAACCCCCTCACTTTGCATACGACCTCGACCAAAACACCCTATATATGCCACTCTATCATCAAACACATTCATCATACCTTCAAAATACTCACTCCATCTCCTTCTCACATCACCACTACTTGTTACCACCTCACCATTATCCCCCTTCACTGATGTTCCCATTTGTTCCCTTGTCTTACGCACTTTATTTACCTCCTTCCAAAACATCTTTTTATTCTCCCTGAAATTTAATGATACTCTCTCAGCCCAACTCTCATTTACCCTCTTTTCCACATCTTGCACCCACCCATGGAGACATCACGCACCCATGCCGCAAAGTGACATTCAATGAGCACCAATCACTTTCCTCTCTTTCTACTCGTACACATGCCTTACATCCTTGATAAAAACATTTTACCGCTTCTAGCAACTTGCCTCCCACACCATATACTCATAATACCTTCCACAAAGCATCTTTATCAACTCTCTCATATGCCTTCGCGAGTTCCATAAATGGTACATACATATCGATTTGTTTTTCTAATTACTTCTCATATACATTCTTCAAAGCAAACACCTGATCCACGCAACCTCTAAAACCTCTGAAACCACACTGAGCTTCCCCAATCTGATGCTCTGTACATGCTTTCATCCTTTCAGTATATACCCTCCCATATGATATCCCAGGAATACTCAACAAAGTCCTCGCTCTGTAAATTGAGCACTCACCTTTATCCTCTTGGCCTTTGCACAATGGCACTATGCATGCATTCCGCCAATCCTCAGTCACCTCACCATGAGTCATACATACATTACATACATCAAATATTCTTACCAACCAGTGAACCACACAGTATCCCTTTTTAAGTAAATTCCCCTGCAATACCATCGAAACCCGCTGTCTTGCCGGCTTTCGTCATTCGCAAAGCTTTTACTACCTCTTCTCTGTTTATCAAATCATTCTCCCTAACCTTCTCACTTAGCACATCACCTCGACCAAAACACCCTATATCTGCCACTCAATCATCTAACACATTCAACAAACCTTCAAAATACTCACTCCATCTCCTTCTCACATCAGCACTATTTGCTACCTCCCCATTAGCCCCCATCACCGATGTTCCCATTTGTTCTCTTGTCTTACGCACTTTATTTACCTCCTTCCAAATATTTTTTTATTCTCCCTAAAATCTAATGATACTTTCTAACCCCAACTCTCATTTGCTCTCTTTTTCACCTCTTGTACCTTTCTCTTGACGTCCTGCCTCTTTCCTTTATATATTTCCCACTCATTTGCACTATTTCCCTGCAAAAATCGTCTAAACGCCTCCGTTTAGTCTTTCACTGATAATATTACTTCTTCATCCAACCACTCACTGCCCTTTCTAATCTGCCCACCTACCACGCTTCTCATGCCACAAGCATCTTTTGCACAAGGCATCAATGCTTCCCTAAATTCATCCCATTCCTCCCCCACTCCCCTTACGTCCTTTGTTTTCACCTTTTTCAATTCTGTATTCAGTCCCTCCTGGTACTTCTTCACACATGTCTCCCTCCCAAGCTCACTTTTTCTCACCACTTTCTTCACCATATCATTCCTTTGTCTTTTCTGAAAATCTTTGCAAATCTTCACCTTCGCCTCCACAAGATGACGATCAGACATCCCTCCACCTCCACCTCTCAGTACATCAACATACAAAACTCTCTTTCACGTGCCTATCGATTAACACGTAAACGAATAATGCTCTATTGCCATCTCTCCTACTTACATACGTATACTCATGTATATATCTCTTTTTAAACCAGGTATTCCCAATCACCAGTTCTTCTTCAGCAAACAAATCTGCAGGCAGTTCATCATTTTCATTCACAACACTAGGCACCCGATAAACACAATTATTCCCTTAAGTGCCACATTCCTCACATTTCCATTTAAAACAACCATCAATATAACCCGGCCTCGTGAATCAAAATTACTAATACACTCACTTAGTTGATCCCAAAACACTTCCACTTATGATCTTTCTTTTCATTCCTAGGTTCATAGGCACCAATAATCAACAGTCTCTCTCCATCCACTTTCAGTTTTATCTATATCAATCTAGAATTTACTTTCTTACACTCTATCACAGAGTCCTACCACTAAAGTTTCAACAGTGGTGTTACTTGTTCCCTTGCTCTTGTCCTCTCATCAACCCGGATCGTTTCTCCCAAAACATTCCCAAACCATTCTTCCCCTTTACTCTTGAGCTTTGTTTCACTCAGAGCCAGAAAATTCTGGTTCCTTTCCTCAAAGAAACTACCTATTTCTTCTTTTTTCTCATCTTGGTTAAATACACACACACACACACACACACACACACACACATATATATATATATATATATATATATATATATATATATATATATATATATATATATATTATCCCTGGGGATAGGGGAGAAAGAATACTTCCCACGTATTCCCTGCGTGTCGTAGAAGGCGACTAAAAGGGGAGGGAGCGGGTGGCTGGAAATCCTCCCCTCTCGTTTTTTTTTAATTTTCCAAAAGAAGGAACAGAGAAGGGGGCCAGGTGAGGATTTTCCCTCTAAGGCCCAGTCCTCTGTTCTTAACGCTACCTCGCAAATGCGGGAAATGGCGAATTGTATGAAAAAAAAAAAAATATATATATATATATATATATATATATATATATATATATATATATATATATATATATATATATATATATATGTATATATATATCAATCACTCTTGAAGTAGAACCTTCAGACACAATTGAAAATGTGAAGGAAAATAGTGAAATTGGAAAAAAATGTAGCTTAGACATTGAAGCTTATTGATACAGTGGTTAAATTGATGAGAACTGCTATTGACGTTTCTGTAAATAAATTATACATTTCCTTTTTTCCATAGCCAGAGGTTGAACCATTATGTGACATTCATTTTTTTCATTCATTTCAAGCTAGAAGTTTCAGTTTTCTAAATTGTTTCTTACATTTTTCATATCTATATATATGTATGTGTGTGTGTGTGTATATGTGCGTATGTATGTGTATGTGTGTGTATGTGTATATGTATATATATATGTATATTATCCCTGGGGATAGGGGTGAAAGAATACTTCCCACGTATTCCTCGCGTGTCGTAGAAAGCGACTAGAGGGGACGGGAGCGGGGGGCCAGAAATCCTCCCCTCCTTGTATTAACTTTCTGAAATGGGAAACAGAAGAAGGAGTCACGCGGGGAGTGTTCATCCTCCTCGAAGGCTCAGAGTGGGGTGCCTAAATGTGTGTGGATGTAACCAAGATGTGAAAAAAGGAGAGATAGGTAGTATGTTTGAGGAAAGGAACCTGGATGTTTTGGCTCTGAGTGAAACGAAGCTCAAGGGTAAAGGGGAAGAGTGGTTTGGGAATGTCTGGGGAGTAAAGTCAGGGGTTAGTGAGAGGACAAGAGCAAGGGAAGGAGTAGCAATACTCCTGAAACAGGAGTTGTGGGAGTATGTGATAGAGTGTAAGAAAGTAAATTCTCGATTAATATGGGTAAAACTGAAAGTTGATGGAGAGAGGTGGGTGATTATTGGTGCATATGCACCTGGGCATGAGAAGAAAGATCAAGAGAGGCAAGTGTTTTGGGAGCAGCTGAATGAGTGTGTTAGTGGTTTTGATGCACGACACCGGGTTATAGTGATGGGTGATTTGAATGCAAAGGTGAGTAATGTGGCAGTTGAGGGAATAATTGGTATACATGGGGTGTTCAGTGTTGTAAATGGAAATGGTGAAGAGCTTGTAGATTTATGTGCTGAAAAAGGACTGACGATTGGGAATACCTGGTTTAAAAAGCGAGATATACATAAGTATACTTATGTAAGTAGGAGAGATGGCCAGAGAGCGTTATTGGATTACGTGTTAATGGCCAGGCGTGCGAAAGAGAGACTTTTGGATGTTAATGTGCTGAGAGGTGCAACTGGAGGGATGTCTGATCATTATCTTGTGGAGGCTAAGGTGAAGATTTGTATGGGTTTTCAGAAAAGAAGAGTGAATGTTGGGGTGAAGAGGGTGGTGAGAGTAAGTGAGCTTGAGAAGGAGACCTGTGTGAGGAAGTACCAGGAGAGACTGAGTACAGAATGGAAAAAGGTGAGAACAATGGAAGCAAAGGGAGTGGGGGAGGAATGGGATGTATTTAGGGAATCAGTGATGGAGTGCGCAAAAGATGCTTGTGGCATGAGAAGAGTGGGAGGTGGGTTGATTAGAAAGGGTAGTGAGTGGTGGGATGAAGAATTAAGAGTATTAGTGAAAGAGAAGAAAGAGGCATTTGGACGATTTTTGCAGGGAAAAAATGCAATTGAGTGGGAGATGTATAAAAGAAAGAGACAGGAGGTCAAGAGAAAGGTGCAAGAGGTGAAAAAAAGGGCAAATGAGAGTTGGGGTGAGAGAGTATCATTAAATTTTAGGGAGAATAAAAAGATGTTCTGGAAGGAGGTAAATAAAGTGCGTAAGACAAGGGAGCAAATGGGAACTTCAGTGAAGGGCGCAAATGGGGAGGTGATAACAAGTAGTGGTGATGTGAGAAGGAAATGGAGTGAGTATTTTGAAGGTTTGTTGAATGTGTTTGATGATAGAGTGGCAGATATAGGGTGTTTTGGTCGAGGTGGTGTGCAAAGTGAGAGGGTTAGGGAAAATGATTTGGTAAACAGAGAAGAGGTAGTGAAAGCTTTGCGGAAGATGAAAGCCGGCAAGGCAGCAGGTTTGGATGGTATTGCAGTGGAATTTATAAAAAAAGGGGGTGACTGTATTGTTGACTGGTTGGTAAGGTTATTTAATGTATATATGACTCATGGTGAGGTGCCTGAGGAATGCGTGCATAGTGCCATTGTACAAAGGCAAAGGGGATAAGAGTGAGTGCTCAAATTACAGAGGTATAAGTTTGTTGAGTATTCCTGGTAAATTATATGGGAGGGTATTGATTGAGAGGGTGAAGCCATGTACAGAGCATCAGATTGGGGAAGAGCAGTGTGGTTTCAGAAGTGGTAGAGGATGTGTGGATCAGGTGTTTGCTTTGAAGAATGTATGTGAGAAATACTTAGAAAAGCAAATGGATTTGTATGTAGCATTTATGGATCTGGAGAAGGCATATGATAGAGTTGATAGAGATGCTCTGTGGAAGGTATTAAGAATATATGGTGTGGGAGGAAAGTTGTTAGAAGCAGTGAAAAGTTTTTATCGAGGATGTAAGGCATGTGTACGTGTAGGAAGAGAGGAAAGTGATTGGTTCTCAGTGAATGTAGGTTTGCGGAAGGGGTGTGTGATGTCTCCATGGTTGTTTAATTTGTTTATGGATGGGGTTGTTAGGGAGGTAAATGCAAGAGTTTTGGAAAGAGGGGCAAGTATGAAGTCTGTTGGGGATGAGAGAGCTTGGGAAGTGAGTCAGTTGTTGTTCGCTGATGATACAGCGCTGGTGGCTGATTCATGTGAGAAACTGCAGAAGCTGGTGACTGAGTTTGGTAAAGTGTGTGGAAGAAGAAAGTTAAGAGTAAATGTGAATAAGAGAAAGGTTATTAGGTACAGTAGGGTTGAGGGTCAAGTCAATTGGGAGGTGAGTTTGAATGGAGAAAAACTGGAGGAAGTGAAGTGTTTTAGATATCTGGGAGTGGATCTGGCAGCGGATAGAACCATGGAAGCGGAAGTGGATCATAGGGTGGGGGAGGGGGCGAAAATTCTGGGGGCCTTGAAGAATGTGTGGAAGTCGAGAACATTATCTCGGAAAGCAAAAATGGGTATGTTTGAAGGAATAGTGGTTCCAACAATGTTGTATGGCTGCGAGGCGTGGGCTATGGATAGAGTTGTGCGCAGGAGGATGGATGTGCTGGAAATGAGATGTTTGAGGACAATGTGTGGTGTGAGGTGGTTTGATTGAGTGAGTAACGTAAGGGTAAGAGAGATGTGTGGAAATAAAAAGAGCGTGGTTCAGAGAGCAGAAGAGTGTGTTTTGAAGTGGGTTGGGCACATCGAGAGGATGAGTGAGGAAAGATTGACCAAGAGGATATATGTGTCGGAGGTGGAGGGAGCAAGGAGAAGAGGGAGACCAAATTGGAGGTGGAAAGATGGAGTGAAAAAGATTTTGTGTGATCGGGGCCTGAACATGCAGGAGGGTGAAAGGAGGGCAAGGAATAGAGTGAATTGGAGCGATGTGGTATACCGGGGTTGACGTGCTGTCAGTGGATTGAATCAAGGCATGTGAAGTGTCTGAGGTAAACCATGGAAAGCTGTGTAGGTATGTATATTTGCGTGTGTGGGCGTATGTATATACATGTGTATGGGGGGAGGTTGGGCCATTTCTTTCGTCTGTTTCCTTGGGCTACCTCGCAAACGCGGGAGACAGCGACAAAGTATAAAAAAAAAAAAAAAAGATATATATATATATATATATATATATATATATATATATATATATATATATATATATATATATATATATATATATATATATATATATATATATATATATGTACATACATATATATATATGTATATATATACACATACATATATATACATATATATATATATATATATATATATATATATATATATATATATATATATATATATATATATATATATATATATATATATATATATATATATATATATATATATATATATATATATATATATATATATATATATATGTGTGTATATATATATATATGCCTTGTAAATAAAGTGCTTAAGACAAGGGAGATAATGGGGAGGTGATAACTAGTAGTGGTGACGTGAGGATATGGAGTGAGTATTTTGAAGGTTTGTTGAATGTGTTTGATGATAGAGTGGCAGATATAGGGTATTTTGGTCGAGGTGGTGTGCAAAGTGAGAGGGTTAGGAAAAATGATTTGGTAAACAGAGAAGAGTTAGTAAGTCGAAAGCCGGCAAGGCAACAGGTTTCGATGGTATTGCAGTGGAATTTATTAAAGAAGGGGGTGACTGTATTGTTGACTGGTTGGTAAGGTTATTAATGTATGTATTATTCATGGTGAGGTGCCTGAGGATTGGCGGAATGCTTGCATAGTGCCATTGTACAAAGGCAAAGGGAATAAGAGAGAGTGCTCAAATTACAGAGGTATAAGTTTGTTGAGTATTCCTGAGAAATTATATGGGAGGGTATTGATTGAGAGGGTGAAGGCATGTACAGAGCATCAGATTGGGGAAGAGCAGTGTGGTTTCAGAAGTGGTAGAGGATATGTGGATCAGGTGTTTGCTTTGAAGAATGAATGTGAAACATACTTAGAAAAGCAAATGGATTTGTATGTAGCATTTATGGATCTGGAGAAGCCATATGATAGAGTTGATAGAGATGTTCTGTGGAAGGTATTAAGAATATATGACGTTGGAGGCAAGTTGTTAGAAGCAGTGAAAAGCTTTTATCGAGGATGTAAGGCATGTTTACGTGTAGGAAGAGAGGAAAGTGATTGGTTCTCAGAGAATGTAGGTTTGCGGCAGGGGTGTGTGATGTCTCCAGGGTTGTTTAATTTGTTTATGGATGGGGTTGTTAGGGAGGTGAATGCAAGAGTTTTTGAAAGAGGGGCAAGTATGAAGTCTGTTTTGCATGAGAAATCTTGGGAAGTGAGTCAGTTGTTGTTCGCTGATGATACAGCGCTGGTGGCTGATTCATGTGAGAAACTGCAGAAGCTGGTGACTGAGTTTGGTAAAATGTGTGAAAGAAGAAAGTTAAGAGTGAATGTGAATAGGAGCTAGGTTATTAGGTACAGTAGGATTGAGGGTCAAGTCAATCGGGATGTCAGTTAAAATGGAAAAAACTGAAGGAAGTAAAGTGTTTTAGATATCTGGGAGTGAATCTGGCAGCGGATGGAACCATGGAAGCGGAAGTGGATCATAGGGTGGGGGGAGGGGGCGAAAATTCTGGAAGCCTTAAAGAATGTTTGGTAGTCGAGAACATTATCTCGGAAAACAAAAATGGGTATGTTTGAAGGAATAGTGGTTCCAACAATGTTATATGGCTGCGAGGCGTGGGCTATGGATAGAGTTGTGCGTAGGAGGGTGGATCAGCTGGAAATGAGATGTTTGGGGACAATATGTGGTGTGAGATGGTTTGATCGAGTAAGTAATATAAGGGTAAGAGAGATGTGGGGAAAAAAAAAGAGGGTGGTTGAGATAGAAGAAGAGGGTGTTTTGAAATGGTTTGGTCACATGGAGGGAATGAGTGAGGAAAGATTGAACAAGAGGATATATGTGTCAGGGGTGGAGGGAGCAAAGAGAAGTGGGAGACCAAATTGGAGTTGGAAAGATGGAGTGAAAAAGATTTCGAGTGATCGTGGCCTGAACATGCAGGAGGGTGAAAGGCATGCAAGGAATAGAGTGTATTTGAACGACGTGGTATACCGGGGTCGCCGTGCTGTCAATGGATTAGAATAGGGCATGTGAAGCGTCTGTGGTAAACCATGGACAGTTCTGTGGGGCCTGGATATGGAAAGGGAGCTGTGCTTTCGGTGCATTATTACATGAGAGCTAGAGACTGAGTGTGAACGAATGGGGCCTTTGTTGTCTTTTCCTAGCGCCACCTCACACACATGAGGGCGGACGATGTTGTTATTCCATGTGTGGCGAGATGGCGATGAAAATGAATAAAGACAGAAAGTATGAATTATGTACATGTGTATATATATATGTGTCTCTGTGCGTATGTATATGTGTACATTGAGATGTATAGGTATGTGCATTTACGTGTGTGGACGTGTATGTATATACATGTGTATGTGAGTAGGTTGGGCCATCCTTCCGTCTGTTTTCTTGCGCTACCTCGCTAACGCGGGAGACATCGACGAAGCAAAATAAATAAAAAATAAATAAATAAATAAATAAATAAATGTATATATATATATTTTTTTCTTTTATTTTTTTTTTGCTTTGTCGCTGTCTCCCGCGTTTGCGAGGTAGCGCAAGGAAACAGACAAAAGAAATGCCCCTACCCATCCCCATACACATGTATATACATACGTCCACACACGCAAATATACATACATACACAGCTTTCCATGGTTTACCCCAGACGCTTCACATGCCCTGATTGAATCTACTGACAGCATGTCAACACCGGTATACAACATCGATCCAATTCACTCTATTCCTTGCCCTCCTTTCACCCTCCTGCATGTTCAGGCCCCGATCACACAAAATCTTTTTCACTCCATCTTTCCACCTCCAATTTGGTCTCCCACTTCTCGTTCCCTCCACCTCCGACACATATATCCTCTTGGTCAATCTTTCCTCACTCATTCTCTCTATGTGCCCAAACCACTTCAAAACACCCTCTTCTGCTCTCTCAACCACGCTCTTTTCATTTCCACACATCTTTCTTACCCTTACGTTACTTACTCGATCAAACCACCTCACACCACACATTGTCCTCAAACATCTCCTTTCCAGCACATCCATCCTCCTGCGCACAACTCCATCCATAGCCCACGCCTCGCAACCATACAACATTGTTGGAACCACTATTCCTTCAAACATACACATTTTTCCTTCCCGAGAAAATGTTCTCGACTTCCACACATTCTTCAAGGCTCCCAGGATTTTCGCCCCCTCCCCCACCCTATGATCCAATTCCGCTTCCATGGTTCCATCCGCTGCCAGATCCACTCCCAGATATCTAAAACACTTTACTTCCTCCAGTTTTTCTCCATTCAAACTTACCTCCCAATTGACTTGACCCTCAACCCTACTGTACCTAATAACCTTGCTCTTATTCACATTTACTCTTAACTTTCTTCTTCCACACACTTTACCAAACTCAGTCACCAGCTTCTGCAGTTTCTCACATGAATCAGCCACCAGCGCTGTATCATCAGCGAACAACAATTGACTCACTTCCCAAGCTCTCTCATCCCCAACAGACTTCATACTTGCCCCTCTTTGAATGGAGAAAAACTGGAGGAAGTGAAGTGTTTTAGATATCTGGGAGTGGATATGTCAGCGGATGGAACCATGGAAGCGGAAGTGGATCATAGGGTGGGGGAGGGGGCGAAAATTTTGGGAGCCTTGAAAAATGTGTGGAAGTCGAGAACATTATCTCGGAAAGCAAAAATGGGTATGTTTGAGGGAATAGTGGTTCCAACAATGCTGTATGGTTGCGAGGCGTGGGCTATGGATAGAGATGTGCGCAGGAGGATGGATGTGCTGGAAATGAGATGTTTGAGGACAATGTGTGATGTGAGGTGGTTTGATCGAGTAAGTAACGTAAGGGTAAGAGAGATGTGTGGAAATAAAAAGAGCGTGGTTGAGAGAGCAGAAGAGGGTGTTTTGAAATGGTTTGGGCACATGGAGAGAATGAGTGAGGAGAGATTGACCAAGAGGATATATGTGTCGGAGGTGGAGGGAACGAGGAGAAGAGGGAGACCAAATTGGAGGTGGAAAGATGGAGTGAAAAAGATTTTGTGTGATCGGGGCCTGAACATGCAGGAGGGTGAAAGGAGGGCAAGAATAGAGTGAATTGGAGTCATGTGGTATACAGGGGTTGACGTGCTGTCAGTGGTTGAAGCAAAGATGGTGAAGCGTCTGGGGTAACATGGAAAGCGTGTAGGTATGTAATATTATATTTGCGTGTGTGGACGTGTGTATGTACATGTTAGGGGGGGGGGGCCATTTATTTCGTCTGTTTCCTTGCGCTACTCGCAAAACGCGGGAGACAGCGACAAAGTATACAAAAAAAAAAAAAAAAAAAAAAATATATATATATATAATTATATATATATTATAGATTATATATAATATATATATTTTTTATATAGTTATATATATATATATATATTATCTATTATTATTATCTCTATATAACAACCCCCTACCCCTTAGCGCGCGGGGATGCGCTAGGGAGATTACAAGGCTATTCGTTCACACTCAGTCTGTAGTGTTATGTAATAAGCCAGAAACCACAGCTCCTTTCCACTTCGGGCAAAGAGAACTTTCATGGTTTACCAGGCTTCACTGCCCTGGTTCATCCTTGAAGCACGTCGCCTGGGTATACCACTTGTTCAATACACTCTCTTTTTGCATGTTTTTATCTCTGCATGTTCGGGATCTTCCAACTCTTTTTCATCGTCTTTAACTCAATTATGTCTTCTACTTTAATCTAATGACCTCTCATAAATTCCCAAAACTCCTAACACCTTATCCCTAACCAACCCCAAACATAAATCACCAAAAAATAACACCCAACACAAATTACCCAATATCCAAACTTAACTATCATCTCCACATCACCCTTACCCAAACCTAACACCTCCCTACTCCACCATCCCAAATCCCCCTCCTATTTACTATTACAAAATACCAAACCACTACCTCACATATTCCATCCTTCAACTTCAAGACAACTCCCTCCAATACAACTTACCCCCTCCATCTTTCCCCTCCATATTCCTACCTTAATATAAAACACCCCTCCATACCCCACCCACCCACACACTAATTCTCCACATTTAATTCTCTCTACATAAAACCTTATCCCTTCCTCCTCTTCTTATCATTTATCCCACTCTCTTTTATATCGTAGTAATAAACTAATCTAGCTTTATTTCAATTAATCGATTCTTATAATATAAAAAGTGTCTTCACCATACCCCCCTCTAACGAGTCTCAACACATTGTGAGTCACACTGTAGCCCCAATTACAAGGCTTTCCTACCATCCCTAATCCTTCCTCTATGTGAGGATTACACCTAACCTTGATACTGAGTTCTCCTTTATTATAATAAAAAACAGTCATATATTGTTCTTTTAAGCATTATATACTTATTGTTAATGATTTAGCTTTGTTCCTACATAAGTATCTGTATATGATTATTTGATATTACCGTGAGAGATCTTTTTCTATTATTAGATTATTATGGTAGAGAGAATTTTGTGTTCATGTTTTATATATCCCCACTATCCATTAATACCAATTACTCTGCTATGTACCTATATACATAACATACGAAGTTAGTCTATTGTGTAAGTACATATATGAGTGAGTCATTTACACCCACAACTACACCACACTATTCACAAAAACTTACCAACTTAATAATATTTATTAAGGTCTCTCTACTAGACAAATTAAAATAATACCTACCACCATCCCCTACTTTTTTCCACTCTCCCCCCTTTATAATCTCTAACCCCCGCTCTCACGCACTAGTGATGCGAGATTCAGTGTTTATTATATCGTTATACGCGGTTATTGTTTATTCACTCTCTCTATACATCTTAACTCCATATGTGTGTGTCTTTACATATTGTTAGTGTGGTTGATTAGATGGAGGGTGTGGGTGATGTTGGCTCGTAAACCAGCATTTTTGTGTATGGTATTCACTCCAGTCCTTAGTATGTGTGTGGGGTGGGGTCATTAAGTGTGTGTGTGTGTAGTAGGTGCGACAGACTGACTGATGAGCTGTGAAGCTGTGAAAGATTCCTCTCCCCTTCGCGCCCCATTCGGTGATGAAAAAACTTTCTCAATATTGAATGACTATGCTAAGCCAACATCTGTTCATAAATCATTGCGAACACTATCTGTTTTTTCTTTTCTGTTCACTTCCTCAAATATTTTTTTCACATTAGATGTCACAGAATTGGGAATAATTTAGGGATACATCCACATATTTTTTCTGTTCAGAAGGGATAAAATATTGAGACGTGAATATATATATATATATATATATATATATATATATATATATATATATATATATATATATATATATATATATATATATATATATATATATATATATATATATATATATATATATATATATATAATATACATTTATCCCTGGGATAGGGGATTAAGAATACTTCCCACGCGTTCCCTACGTGTCGTAGACGGCGACTAAAGGGGACGGGAGCGGGGGCCAGAAACCCTCCCCTCCTTGTATTTTAACTTTCTAAAAGGGGAAACAGAAGAAGGAGTCACGCGAGGAGTGCTCATCCTCCTCGAAGGCTCAGATTGGGGTGTCTAAATGTGTGTGGATGTAACCAAGATGAGAAAAAAGGAGAGATAGGTAGTATGTTTGAGGAAAGGAACCTGGATGTTTTGGCTCTGAGTGAAACGAAGCTAAAGGGTAAAGGGGAAGAGCGGTTTGGGAATGTCTTGGGAGTAAAGTCAGGGGTTAGTGAGAGGACAAGAGAAAGGGAAGGAGTAGCACTACTCCTGAATCAGGAGTTGTTGGAGTATGTGATAGAGTGTAAGAAAGTAAATTCTAGATTGATATGGATCAAACTGAAAGTTGATGGAGAGAGATGGGTGATTATTGGTGCATATGCACCTGGGCATGAGAAGAAAGATGATGAGAGGCAAGTGTTTTGGGAGCAGCTGAATGAGTGTGTTAGTGGTTTTGATACACAAGACCGGGTTATAGTGATGGGTGATTTGAATGCAAAGGTGAGTAATGTGGCAGTTGAGGGAATATTTGGTATACATAGAGTGTTCAGTGTTGTAAATGGAAATGGTGAAGAGCTTGTAGATTTATGTGCTGAAAAAGGAATGGTGATTGGGAATACCTGGTTTAAAAAGCGAGATATACATAAGTATACCTATGTAAGTAGGAGAGATGGCCAGAGAGCGTTATTGGATTACGTGTTAATTGATAGACGCACGAAAGAGAGACTTTTGGATGTTAATGTGCTGAGAGATTCAACAGGAGGGATGTCTGATCATTATCTTGTGGAAGCGAAGGTGGAGGTTTGTGGGGTTTTCAGAAAAGAAGAGAGAATGTTGGGGTGAAGAGGGTGGTGAGAGTAAGTGAGCTTCGGAAGGAGACTTGTGTGAGGACGTACCAGGAGAGACTTAGTACAGAATGGAAAAGGGTGAGAACAAAGGAGGTAAGGGGAGTGGGGGAGGAATGGGATGTATTTAGGGAAGCAGTGATGGCTTGCGCAAAAGACGCTTGTGGTATGAGAAGCGTGGGAGGTGGGTTGATTAGAAAACGTAGTGAGTGGTGGGATGAAGAAGTAAGATTATTAGTGAAAGAGAAGAGAGAGGCATTTGAACGATTTTTGCAGGGAAAAAATGCAAATGAGTAGGAGAGGTATAAAAGAAAGAGGCAGGAGGTCAAGAGAAAGGTGCAAGAGGTGAAAAAGAGGGCAAAAGAGAGTTGGGGTGAGAGAGTATCATTAAATTTCAGGGAGAATAAAAAGATGTTATGGAAGGAGGAAAATAAAGTGCGTAAGACAAGTGAGCAAATGGGAACTTCAGTGAAGCAGGCTAATGGGGAGGTGATAACAAGTAGTGGTGATGTGAGAAGGAGATGGAGTGAGTATTTTGAAGGTTTGTTGAATGTGTTTGATGATAGAGTGGCAGATGTGGGTGTTTTGGTCGAGGTGGTGTGCAAAGTGAGAGGGTCAGGGAAAATGATTTGGTAAATAGAGAAGAGGTAGTAAAAGCTTTACGGAAGATGAAAGCCGGCAAAGCAGCAGGTTTGGATGGTATTGCAGTGGAATTTATTAAAAAAGGGGATGACTGTATTGTTGACTGGTTGGTAAGGTTATTTAATGTATGTATGATTCATGGTGATGTGCCTGAGGATTTGCGGAATGCTTGCATAGTGCCATTGTACAAAAGCAAAGGGGATAAGAGTGAGTGCTCAAATTACAGAGGTATAAGTTTGCTGAGTATTCCTGGTAAATTATAGGGAAGGGTATTGATTGAGAGGGTGAAGGCATGTACAGAGCATCAGATTGGGGAAGAGAAGTGTGGTTTCAGAAGTGGTAGAAGATGTGTGGATCAGGTATTTGCTTTGAAGAATGTATGCGAGAAATACTTAGAAAACAAATGGATTTCTATGTAGCATTTATGGATCTGGAGTAGGCATATGATAGAGTTGATAGAGATGCTCTGTGGAAGGTTTTAAGAATATATGGTGTGGGAGGCAAGTTGTTAGAAGCAGTGAAAAGTTTTTATCGAGGATGTAAGGCATGTGTACGTGTAGGAAGAGAGGAAAGCGATTGGTTTCCAGTGAATGTAGGTTTCCTGCAGGGGTGTGTGATGTCTCCATGGTTGTTTAATTTGTTTATGGATGGTGTTGTTAGGGGGGTGAATGCAAGAGTTTTAGAAAGAGGGGCGAGTATGCAGTCTGTTGTGGATGGGAGAGCTTTGGAAATGAGTCAGTTGTTGTTCGCTGATGATACAGCGCTGGTGGCTGATTCATGTAAGAAACTGCAGAAGCTGGTGACTGAGTTTGGTGAAGTGTGTGAAAGAAGAAAGTTAAGAGTAAATATGAATAAGAGCAAGGTTATTAGGTACAGTAGGGTTGAGGGTCAAGTCAATTGGGAGGTAAGTTTGAATGGAGAAAAGCTGGAGGAAGTGAAGAGTTTTAGATGTATGGGAGTGGATCTAGCAGCGGATGGAACCATGGAAGCGGAAGTGGATCATAGGGTGGGGGAGGGGGCGAAAATTCTGGGAGCCTTGAGGAATGTTTGGAAGTCGAGAACATTATCTCGGAAAGCAAAAATGGGTATGTTTGAAGGAATAGTGGTTCCAACAATGTTGTATGGTTGTGAGGCGTGGGCTATGGATAGAGTTGTGCGCAGGAGGGTGGATATGCCTGGAAATGAGATGTTTGAGAACAATATGTGGTGTGAGGTGGTTTGATCGAGTAAGTAATGTAAGGGTGAGAGAGATGTGTGGAAATAAAAAGAGTGTGGTTGAGAGAGCAGAAGAGGGTGTTTTGAAATGGTTTGGTCACATGGAGAGAATGAGTGGGGAAAGATTCACCAAGAGGATATATGTGTTGAGGTGGAGGGAACGAGGAGAAGTGGGAGACCAAATTGGAGGTGGAAAGATGAAGTGAAAAAGATTTTGAGTGATCGGGGCCTGAACATGCAGGAGGGTGAAAGGCGTGCAAGGAATAGTGTGAATTGGAACGATGTGGTATACCGGGGTCGACGTGCTGTCAATGGATTGAACCAGGGCATGTGAAGCGTCTGGAGTAAACCATGGAAAGTGTGTGGTGCCTGGATGTGGAAAAGGAGCTGTGGTTTCGGTGCATTATTACATGACAGCTAGATACTGAGTGTGAACGAATGGGGCCTTTGGTGTTTTTCCTAGCGCTACCTCGCACACATGAGGGGGGAGGGGGTTGTTATTCCATGTGTGGCGAGGTGACGATGGGAACAAATAAAGGCAGACAGTATGAATTATGTACATGTGTATATGTGTATATGCCTCTGTGTGTATATATATGTGTACATTGAGATGTATAGGTTTGTATATTGTGCGTTTGTGGACATGTATGTATATACATGTGTATGTGGGCGGGTTGGGCCATTCTTTCGTCGTTTCCTTGCGCTACCTCGCTAACTCGGGAGACAGCGACAAAGCAAAATAAATAGATAACTAAATATATATATATATATATATATATATATATATATATATATATATATATATATATATATATATATATATATATATATATATATATATATATATATATATATATATATATATGGATTTGTATGGAGCATTTATGGATCTGGAGAAGGCATATGATAGAGTTGATAGAGATGCTCTGTGGAAGGTATTAAGAATATATGGTGTGGGAGGCAAGTTGTTAGAAGCAGTGAAAAATTTTTATCGAGGATGTAAGGCATGTGTACGTGTAGGAAGAGAGGAAAGTGATTGGTTCTCAGTGAATGTAGGTTTGCGGCAGGGGTGTGTGATGTCTCCATGGTTGTTTAATTTGTTTATGGATGTGGTTGTTATGGAGGTAAATGCAAGAGTTTTGGAAAGATTGGCAAGTATGAAGTCTGTTGGGGATGAGAGAGCTTGGGAAGGTGAGTCAGTTCTTGTTCGCTGATGATACAGCGCTGGTGGCTGATTCATGTGAGAAACTGCAGAAGCTGGTGACTGAGTTTAGTAAAGTGCGTGAAAGAAGAAAGTTAAGAGTAAATGTGAATAAGAGCAAGGTTATTAGGTACAGTAGGGTTGAGGGTCAAGTCAATTAGGAGGTAAGTTTGAATGGAGAAAAACTGGAGGAAGTAAAGTGTTTTAGATATCTAGGAGTGGATCTGGCAGCAGATGGAACCATGGAAGCGGAAGTGGATCATAGGGTGGGGGAGGGGGCGAAAATCCTTGGAGCCTTGAAGAATGTGTGGAAGTCGAGAACATTCACTCGGAAAGCAAAAATGGGTATGTTTGAAGGAACAGTGGTTCCAACAATGTTGTATGGTTGCGAGGCGTGGGGGTATGGATAGAGTTGTTCGCAGGAGGATGGATGTGCTGGAAATGAGATGTTTGAGGACAATGTGTGGTGTGAGGTGGTTTGATCGAGTAAGTGACGTAAGGGTAAGAGAGATGTGTGGAAATAAAAAGAGCGTGGTTGAGAGAGCAGAAGAGGTTGTTTTGAAATGGTTTGGGCACATGGAGAGAATGAGTGAGGACAGATTGACCAAGTGGATAAATGTGTCGGAGGTGGAGGTAACGAGAAGTGGGAGACCAAATTGGAGGTGGAAAGAAGGAGTGAATAAGATTTTGTGTGATCGGGGCCTGAACATGCAGGAGGGTGAAAGGAGGGCAAGGAATAAAGTGAATTGGATCGATATGGTATACCGGGGTTGACGTGCTGTCAGTGGATTGAATCAGGGCATGTGAAGCGTCTCGGGTAAACCATGGAAAGCTGTGTAGGTATGTATATTTGCGTGTGTGGACGTATGTATATACATGTGTATCTGGGTGGGTTGGGCCATTTCTTTCGTCTGTTTCCTTGCGCTACCTCGCAAACGCGGGAGGCAGCGACAAACGAAAAAAAAAAAAAAAAATATATATATATATATATATATATATATATATATATATATATATATATATATATATATATATATATATATATATATATATTTTTATTATATTTTATTATACTTTGTCGCTGTCTCCCGCGTTTGCGAGGTAGCGCAAGGAAACAGACGAAAGAAATGGCCCAACCCCCCCATACACATGTATATACATACGTCCACACACGCAAATATACATACCTACACAGCTATCCATGGTTTACCCCAGACGCTTCACATGCCTTGATTCAATCCACTGACAGCACGTCAACCCCGGTATACCACATCGCTCCAATTCACTCTATTCCTGGCCCTCCTTTCACCCTCCTGCATGTTCGGGCCCCGATCACACAAAATCTTTTTCACTCCATCTTTCCACCTTCAATTTGGTCTCCCTCTTCTCCTCGTTCCCTCCACCTCCGACACATATATCCTCTTGGTCAATCTTTCCTCACTCATTCTCTCCATGTGCCCAAACTACTTCAAAACACCCTCTTCTGCTCTCTCAACCACGCTCTTTTTATTTCCACACATCTCTCTTACCCTTACGTTACTCACTCGATCAAACCACCTCACACCACACATTGTCCTCAAACATCTCATTTCCAGCACATCCGTCCTCCTGCGCACAACTCTATCCATAGCCCACGCCTCGCAACCATACAACATTGTTGGAACCACTATTCCTTCAAACATACCCATTTTTGCTTTCCGAGATAATGTTCTCGACTTCCAAACATTCTTCAAGGCCCCCAGAATTTTCGCCCCCTCCCCCACCCTATGATCCACTTCCGCTTCCATGGTTCCATCCGCTGCCAGATCCACTCCCAGATATCTAAAACACTTCACTTCCTCCAGTTTTTCTCCATTCAAACTCACCTCCCAGTTGACTTGACCCTCAACCCTACTGTACCTAATAACCTTGCTCTTATTCACATTTACTCTTAACTTTCTTCTTCCACACACTTTACCAAACTCAGTCACCAGCTTCTGCAGTTTCTCACATGAATCAGCCACCAGCGCTGTATCATCAGCGAACAACAACTGACTCACTTCCCAAGCTCTCTCATCCCCAACAGACTTCATACTTGCCCCTCTTTCCAAAACTCTTGCATTTACCTCCCTAACAACCCCATCCATAAACAAATTAAACAACCATGGAGACATCACACACCCCTGCCGCAAACCTACATTCACTGAGAACCAATCACTTTCCTCTTTTCCTACACGTACACATGCCTTACATCCTCGATAAAAACTTTTCACTGCTTCTAACAACTTTCCTCAAACACCATATATTCTTAATACCTTCCACAGAGCATCTCTATCAACTCTATCATATGCCTTCTCCAGATCCATAAATGCTACATACAAATCCATTTGTTTTTCTAAGTATTTCTCACATACATTCTTCAAAGCAAACACCTGATCCACACATCCTCTACCACTTCTGAAACCACACTGCTCCTCCCCGATCTGATGCTCTGTACATGCCTTCACCCTCTCAATCAATACCCTCCCATATAATTTACCAGAAATGCTCAACAAACTTATACCTCTGTAATTTGAGCACTCACTCTTATCCCCTTTGCCTTTGTACAATGGCACTATGCACGCATTCCGCCAATCCTCAGGCACCTCACCATGAGTCATACATACATTAAATAACCTTACCAACCAGTCCACAATACAGTCACCCCCTTTTTTAATAAATTCCACTGCAATACCATCCAAACCTGCTGCCTTGCCCGCTTTCATCTTCCGCAAAGCTTTCACTACCTTTTCTCTGTTTACAAAATCATTTTCCCTAACCCTCTCACTTTGCACACCACCTCGACCAAAACACCCTATATCTGCCACTCTATCATCAAACACATTCAACAAACCTTCAAAATACTCACTCCATCTCCTTCTCACATCACCACTACTTGTTATCACCTCCCCATTTGCGCCCTTCACTGAAGTTCCCATTTGCTCCCTTGTCTTACGCACTTTATTTACCTCCTTCCAGAACATCTTTTTATTCTCTCTAAAATTTAATGATACTCTCTCACCCCAACTCTCATTTGCCCTTTTTCTTCACCTCTTGCACCTTTCTCTTGACCTCCTGTCTCTTTCTTTTATACATCTCCCACTCAATTGCATTTTTTCCCTGCAAAAATCGTCCAAATGCCTCTCTCTTCTCTTTCACTATATATATATATATATATATATATATATATATATATATATATATATATATATATATATATATATATATATATATATATATATGGTTGTTTAATTTGTTTGCGGATGGGGTTGTTTGGAAGGTGAATGCATGAGTTTTGGAAAGAGGGGCAAGTATGCAGTCTGTTTTGGATGAGAGAGCTTGGCAAGTGAGTGAGTTATTGTTCGGTGATGATAGAGCGCTGGTGGATGATTCGTGAGAAAAACTGCAGAAGCTTATGACGGATTTTGGTAGAGTGTGTGAAAGAAGAAAGCTGACAGTAAATGTGAATTAGAGCCAGTTTATTAGGTACATTGGGGTTGAGTCAGAAATCAATTGGGAGGTAAGTATGAATGGAGCAAAACTGGAGGAAGTGAAGTGTTTTAGATATCTGGGAGTGGATTTGGCAGCGGATGGAACCATGGAAGCGGAAGTGAATCATAGGGTGGAGGAGGGGGCGAAAGTTCTGGTAGCGTTAAAGAATGTGTGGAAGTCGAGAACATTATCTCGGAAAACAAAAATGGGTATGTTTGAATGAATATTGGTTCCAACAATGTTATACGATTTCGAGACGTGGGCTATAAATAGAGTTGTGAGTGTCGTAGAAGGAGAGTAAAAGGGGAGTGTGCGTGGGGCTAGAAATCCTCCCATCTCATTTTTAATTTTCCAAAAGAAGGAAAAGAGAAAGGGGCAAGTGAAGATATTTCCTCAAAGGCTCAGTCTTCTGTTCTTGGCGCTACCATGGTAACGCGAAAAATGGCGTATAGTATGAATATATATATATATATATATATATATATATATATATATATATATATATATATATATATATATATATATATATATATATATATATATATATATATATATATATATATATATATATATATATATATAAATATATACATATATATATATATATATATATATATATATATATATATATATATATATATATATATATATATATATATATATATATATATATATATATATATATATATATATATATATATATATATATATATATATATATATATATATATATATATATATATATATATATATATATATATATATATATATATATATATATATATATATATATATATATATATATATATATATATATATATATATATATAAATATATATATATATGTATATATATATATATATATATATATATATATATATATATATATATATATATATATATATAGAGAGAGAGAGAGAGAGAGAGAGAGAGAGAGAGAGAGTGTTTTGGTCGAGGCGGCGTGCAAAGTGAGAGGGTTAGGCAAAATGATTTGGTAAACAGAGAAGAGGTAGTAAAAGCGTTGCGGAAGATGAAAGACGGCAAGGCAGCAGGTTTGGATGGTATTGCAGTGGAATTTATTAAAATAGGGGGTGACTGTATTGTTGACTGGTTGGTAAGGTTATTTAATGTATTTATGATTCATGGTGAGGTGCCTGAGGATTTGCGGAATGCTTGTATTGTGCCATTGTACAAAGGCAAAAGGGACAAAAGTGAGTGCTCAAATTACAGAGGTATAAGTTTGTTGAGTATTCCTGGCAAATTATATGTGAGGGTATTGATTGAAAGGGTGAAGTCATGTACAGAGCATCAGATTGGGGAAAAGCAGTGTCGTTTCATAAGTAGTAGAGGATGTGTAGATCAGGTGTTTGCTTTGAAGAATGTATGTGAGAAATACTTAGGAAAGCAATGGATTTGTATGTAGCATTTATGGATCTAGAGAAGGCATATGATAGAATTGATAGAGATTCTCTGTGGAAGGTATTAAGAATATATGGTGTGGGAGGCAAGTTGTTAGAAGCAGTGAAAAGTTTTTTTCGAGGATGTAAGGTATGTGTACGTGTAGGAAGAGAGGAAAGTGATTGGCTCTCAGTGAATGTAGATTTGTGGCAGGGGTGTGTGATGTCTCCATGGTTGTTTAATTTGTTTATGGATGGGGTTGTCAGGGAGGTGAATGCAAGAGTTTTGGAAAAAGGGGCAAGTATGCAGTCTGTTGTGGATGAGAGAGCTTGGGAAGTGAGTCAGTTGTTGTTCGTTGATGATACAGCGCTGGTGGCTGATTGAAGTGAGAAACGGGAGAAGCTGGTGACTGCATTTGGTAAAGTGTGTGAAAGACGAAAGTTGATAGTAAATGTGAATAAGAGTAAGGTTATTAGGTACAGTAGGGTTGAGTGTCAAGTCAATTGGGAGGTAAGTTTGAATGGAGGAAAACTGAAGGAAGTAAAGTGTTTTAGATATCTGAGAGTGGATCTGGCAGCGGATGGAACCATGGAAGCTTAAGTGAATCATAGGGTGGGGGAGGGGGTCAAAATTCTGAGAGGCTTGAAGAATGTTTGGAAGTCGAAAACATTATCTCGGAAAGCAAAAATGTGTATGTTTGAAGGGATAGTGGTTTCAACAATGTTGTATGGTTGCGAGGCGTGGGCTATGGATAGAGTTGTGCGTAGGAGGGTGGATGTGCTGGAAATGAGATGTCTGAGGACAATATGTGGTTTGAGGTGGTTTGATCGAGTAAGTAATGTAAGGGTAAGAGAGATGTATGGAAATAAAAGAGTGTGGTCGAGAGAGCAGAAGTGGGCGTTTTGAAATGGTTTGGTCACATGGAGAGAATGAGTGAGGAAAGATTCACCAAGAGGATATATGTGTCAGAGGTGGAGGGAACGAGGAGAAGTGGGAGACCAAATTGGAGGTGGAAAGATGTAGTGAAAAAGATTTTGAGTGATCGGGGCCTGAACCTGCAGGAGGGTGAAAGGCGGGCAAGGAATAGAGTGAATTGTCACGATGTGGTATACCGGGGTCGACGTGCTGTCAATCGATTGAACCAGGGCATGTGAAGCGTCTGGGTTAAACCATGGAAAGTTATGTGGGGCCTGGATGTGGAAAGGGAGCTTTGGTTTCGGTGCATCATTACATGACAGCTAGATACTGAGTGTGAACGAATGGGGCCTTTGTTGTATTTCTTAGCGCTACCTCGCACACATGAGGGGGGAGGGGGTTGTTATTCCATGTGTGGCGAGGGTGGCGATGGGAATAAATAAAGGAAGAAAGTATGAATTATGTACATGTGTATATATGTATATGTCTCTGTGTATATAAGTGTGTACATTGAGATGTACAGGTATGTATATTTGCGTGTGTTTACGTGTATGTATATACATGTGTATGTGGGTGCGTTGGGCCATTCCTTCATCTTTTTCTTTGCGCTATCTCTCTAACGCAGGAGAAAGCGACTAAGTAAAATATATATATATATATATATATATATATATATATATATATATATATATATATATATATATATATATATCCTTAGCATACCCTTCTATTTTTTTCTATTTCGTTTATTCAGATACATAAGACAGATACGTAGAAACTGTTTCAAGGGCTTATGTACATGTGTATGGACATTATGTTCAAACATAACCCAAATATAAACGTTCATATTTTGATATAAGAGTCGTGAATGTCTAATTTATGCAAATGTCACTGAGGAGGAAATTGGGTTGTTTTGCAACTTGAATTATCTAGTTGGACAGTTCTGTTGAGACGATGAAATATGAAAAAAAATAAACTTTCGTCGTGGGTTTCTTGAATTTGTTCGGTATCCGAGTTCACTGAGGAATTCAAGGTCCGCCACCTTACAGGGTAACAACGTCTGAACCAACGGGAAAGAAGAGGTGTTGTGGATGCAGACCGTCGTATTTTGTTCTCGTCTTCTGTTCCCTGAAGTCTGCATCACCACCTTGGTTCTCAGAGATTCTCTACAGAAAGGTGTCTACCACGGTCTCTAGAGGTGCAGTAGTCGACCCATACCTTCTGCCTGCCTCTCTTCCAGGAAAATGATAATGCCCGTCCTGCCGCTTAACACTTCCATCTGGCCTAAGAATTTGGAATTCTCTCAACGCAGGGCTGCTGGCCGAGACAAGACTTTTAGAGATGATGTCTTTGATCTCACCGTGCCTCCTCCTCCTCCTCCTAGCAGAACTCTTGTGACTCAGTGAACGTCTTGCTGGCCAGCTACTTCTTTGCCTCAAGTACGTTGGTATTCAGAGTATATGGGGTGGCATAGCCAAGAGCTATACCAATACGTAGAGCATGTGAGTCGAAACGAGTGCCTAGGGACATCGTGTAAGAAAACCGTCATGTGAGGGTTCCTACGGCTGACTATTGAGCTTCCTCGTTCGGCGTGGACTCCACTAATCGAGAGGGACCGGACTGCAGATGTTGAAGAAATAAATAAAAGAAAAGAGGTCAAGTTTGGGAGCTGTAGCAATGGAAGTAGGGTGGATCCTAGTCGCTTGATATCGATCAAGTGGGCCCTGTGATCTGCACAATCCCTCGCGACCACCGGTGGCGCCGCTACAAATCGCTGTGTTAGTGTGTGTGTGTATGTGTGTGTATGTGTAGGTGTTTAAAGCACACAGACACACACACAACACAGACAGACAGACAGACAGACAGACACACACACACACACACACACACACACACACACACACACACACACACACACACACACACACATATCCTAAGAAAACATGGACAATATATATGATGGTGGAGAGGAACATATTTAGCTAATAGCCACAACAAGAAAATCATTCGTGACGTACCTGATTTCTTAGCAGGATTACATGTGCACCGTAATCCTTTGGTACGTGCAGAGAGATGCAATGGAACCTAAAGCGTTATACAGTGGTACCTGAAGCGTTATGCAATGGCACCTGAAGGGTAATACACTGACACCTGAAGCGTGATACACTGGTACGTTAAATTAGATACACTGACAAATGAGGCGTGATACACTGGCACCTAAAGTGTGGTACATTGGGACGTCTAAAGTGATACATTGAGAAGCATAGTGTGTAGTTATGTCACTGCAGCATGATATTGTGCTACGTGCAGCGCGAGACACTGTGATGTACGGCGTGATACAGAGGCAGGTGCAGCGTGCTACACTGGCAGGTGCAACCTGATACATTCATTTGCAGGTGCAGCTTGATACACTGGCAGGTGCAGCGTGATATTGGCAGGTGCAGCCTAATACAATGGCATGTGAGGCGTGATACATTGGCAAATGCAGCCTGCTACATTTGCAGGTAGACCCTGATACATTGGCAGGTGCAGCTTTATACAGTGGCAGGTGTAGCGTGATATATTAGCAAGTGCAGCCTGATACATAGGCAGGTGCAGCCTGATACATAGGCAGGTGCAGCCTGATACATAGGCAGGTGCAGCCTGATACATAGGCAGGTGCAGCCTGATACGCTAGCAGGTGTAGTGTGATACACTGGCAAGTAGAGCGTGATATTCCGGCAGGTGTATCCTGATACATTGGCAGGTGCAGCTGGTACGCTGGCAGGTGTAATGTGATACACTGGCAAGAATAACGAGATATACTGGTAGGTGCAACGTGATACATCGGCAGACGCAGCGTGATACACTGGCAGGTGTAGTTTGGAATACTAACAGATGCAGTGTGATACACTAGCAGGTGCAATGTGGTACACTTGCAGGTGTAGCGTGATATACTGGTAGGCGCAGCGTGATACACTGGCAGGTATAGCGTGGAATGCTTGCAAGTGCAGGTGAGATACACTGGCAGGCGCAAGTGAGATACACTGGTAGTTGACTGGTGATACACTGGCTGGTGCAGTTTGATACTCTGGTTGGTGCATGGTGATATACTGGCCGGTGGATCTGTGATATACTGGCCGGTGTATCTGTGATATACTGGCCGGTGGATCTTTGATATGCTGACAGGTGCAGCGTGATACACAGGCAGGTGTAGTGAGATACACTGACAGGTGTAGCTGTGATAAGCTGGCTGGTGCAAGGAGATAAATTGGCAGGTCCAGCGTGATAAACTAGCAAATGCAGCTATGATAGCGATTCTCCAGTGAATATGCTAATGCTTCAGTCAATCTTGCGAGGAGTGGCAAAGGTCAATATATGGATATATGATTAATCCATGGCAGGCTGACTGATTGCATCCAAATTGCCTGTAACACAGCACAGCTGTTCAGTTCATTAACCGCCTCCACCATCATCCAATATACATTATTCATTTCAGTCACGACAGAATTGGTTCATGGATTATCCTTGTTTTTCAGCAAGGATACACGCTAAACCCATAAATGTTGTTTATATAAGCATTCACCTATGGCAGGAGGGCTACCCTACATTCCTTAAATGTGAATAATATGGTAGCTAAGAATATATTTTAGCTGTATTTGTTAAACTACAAGTATATATATATATATATATATATATATATATATATATATATATATATATATATATATATATATATATATATATATATATATATATATATATATATATATATATATATATATATATATATATATATGTATATATGTATGTATATGTATATGAGTGGTGGGATGAAGAAGTAAGACTATTAGTGAAAGAGAAGAGAGAGGCATTTGGACGATTTTTGCAGGGAAAAAAGGCAATTGAGTTGGAGATGTATAAAAGAAAGAGACAGGAGGTCAAGAGAAAGGTGCAAGAGGTGAAAAAGAGGGCAAATGAGAGTTGGGGTGAGAGAGTATCATTAAATTTTATGGAGAAGAAAAAGATGTTTTGGAAGGAGGTAAATAAAGTGCGTAGGACAAGGGAGCAAATGGGAACTTCAGTGAAGGGCGCTAATGGGGAGGTGATAACAAGTAGTGGTGATGTGAGGAGATGGAGTGAGTATTTTGAAGGTTTGTTGAATGTGTTTGATGATAGAGTGGCAGATATAGGGTGTTTTGGTCGAGATGGTGTGCAAAGTAAGAGGGTTAGGGAAAATTATTTGGTAAACAGAGAAGAGCTAGTAAAAGCTTTGCGGAAGATGAAAGCCAGCAAGGCAGCAGGTTTGGATGGTATTGCAGTGGAATCTATTAAAAAAGAGGGTGACTGTATTGTTGACTGGTTGGTAAGGTTATTTAATGTATTTATGACTCATGGTGAGGTGCCTGAGGATTGGCGGAATGCGTGCATAGTGCCATTGTACAAAGGCAAAGGGGATAAGAGTGAGTGCTCAAATTACAGAGGTATAAGTTTGTTGAGTATTCCTGGTAAATTATATGGGAGGATATTGATTGAGAGGGTGAAGGCATGTACAGAGCATCAGATTGGGGAAGAGCAGTGTGGTTTCATAAGCGGTAGAAGGTATGTGGATCAGGTGTTTGCTTTGAAGAATGTATGTGAGAAATACTTAGAAAAGCAAATGGATTTGTATGTAGCATTTATGGATCTGGAGAAGGCATATGATTCAGTTGATAGAGATGCTCTGTGGAAGGTATTAAGAATATATGGTGTGGGAGGCAAGTTGTTAGAAGCAGTGAAAAGTTTTTATCGAGGATGTAAGGCATGTGTACGTGTAGGAAGAGAGGAAAGTGATTGGTTCTCAGTGAATGTAGGTTTGCGGCAGGGGTGTGTGATGTCTCCATGGTTGTTTAATTTGTTTATGGATGGGGTTGTTAGGGAGGTGAATGCAAGAGTTTTGGAAAGAGGGGCAATTATGAAGTCTGCTGTGGATGAGAGAGATTGGGAAGTGAGCCAGTTGTTGTTCGCTGATGATACAGCGCTGTAGGAAGAGAGGAAAGTGATTGGTTCTCAGTGAATGTAGGTTTGCGGCAGGGGTGTGTGATGTCTCCATGGTTGTTTAATTTGTTTATGGATGGGGTTGTTAGGGAGGTGAATGTAAGAGTTTTGGAAAGAGGGGCAAGTATGAAGTCTGTTGTGGATGAGAGAGCTTGGGAAGTGAGCCAGTTGTTGTTCGCTGATGATACAGCGCTGGTGGCTGATTCATGTGAGAAACTGCAGAAGCTGGTGACTGAGTTTGGTAAAGTGTGTGAAAGAAGAAAGTTAAGAGTAACTCTGAAAAAGAGCAAGGTTATTAGGTACAGTAGGGTTGAGGGTCAAGTCAATTGGGAGGTAAGTTTGAATGGAGAAAAACTGGAGGAATTAAAGTGTTTTAGATATCTGGGAGCGGATCTGGCAGCGGATGGAACCATGGAAGCGGAAGTGAATCATAGGGTGGGAGAGAGGGCGAAAATCCTGGGGGCCTTGAAGAATATGTGGAAGTCGAGAGCATTATCTCGGAAAGCAAAAATGGGTATGTTTGAAGGAATAGTGGTTCAAGCAATGTTGCATAGTTACGAGGCGTGGGCTATGGATAGAGTTGTGCGCAGGAGGGTGGATGTGCTAGAAATGAGATGTTTGAGGACAATGTGTGGTGTGAGGTGGTTTGATCGAGTAAGTAATGTAAGGGTAAGAGAGATGTGTGGAAATAAAAAGAGCGTGGTTGAGAGAGCAGAAGAGGTTGTTTTGAAATGGTTTGGGCACATGGAGAGAATGAGTGAGGAAAGATTGACCAAGAGGATATATGTGTCGGAGGTGGAGGGAAAGAGGAGAAGTGGAAGACCAAATTGGAAGTGGAAAGATGGAGTGAAAAAGATTTTGAGTGATCGGGGACTGAACATGCAGGAGGTTGAAAGGCGGGCAAGGAATAGAGTGAATTGGATCGATGTGGTATACCGGGGTTGACGTGCTGTCATTGGATTGAATCAGGGCATGTGAAGCGTCTGGGGGTAAACCATGAAAAGTTGTGTGGGGCCTGGATGTGGATAGGGAGCTGTGGTTTCGGGCATTATTGCATGACAGCTAGAGACTGAGTGTGAGTGAATGGGGCCTTTGTTGTCTTTTCCTAGCGCTACCTCTCACACATGAGATGGGAGGGGGATGGTATTCCATGTGTGGCGAGGTGGCGATGAGAATGAATAAAGGCAGACACTGTGAATTGTGTGCATGTGTATATAGGTATGTGTATGTGTGTGTATATATATGTGTAAATTGAGATGTATAGGTATGTATATTTCCGTGTGTGGACGTATCTGTATAACATGTGTATGGGGGTGGGTTGGGCCATTTCTTTCGTCTGTTTCCTTGCGCTACCTCCCAAGCGCGGGATACAGCGACAAAGCAAAATAAAATGTTAATATAAATAAAATAAATAATAAAACATATTATCTTTTTTTTTATTTTGCTTTGTCGCTGTCTCCCGCGTTTGCGAGGTAGCGCAAGGAAACATATGAAAGAAATGGCCGAACCCACCCCCATACACATGTATATACAGACGTCCACACACGCAAATATACACGTGACCTACACAGCTTTCCATGGTTTACCCCAGACGCTTCACATGCCTTGATTCAATCCACTGACAGCACGTCAACCCTGGTATACCACATCGCTCCAATTCACTCTATTCCTTGCCCTCTTTTCACCCTCCTGCATGTTCAGGCCCCGATCACACAAAATCTTTTTCACTCCATCTTTCCACCTCCAATTTGGTCTCCCTCTTCTCCTCGTTCCCTCCACCTCCGACACATATATCCTCTTGGTCAATCTTTCCTCACTCATTCTCTCCATGTGCCCAAACCACTTCAAAACACCCTCTTCTGCTCTCTCAACCACGCTCTTTTTATTTCCACACATCTCTCTTACCCTTACGTTATTCACTCGATCAAACCACCTCACACCACACATTGTCCTCAAACATCTCATTTCCAGCACATCCATCCTCCTGCGCACAACTCTATCCATAGCCCACGCCTCGCAACCATAGAACATTGTTGGAACCACTATTCTTTCAAACATACCCATTTTTGCTTTCCGAGATAATGTTCTCGACTTCCACACATTCTTCAAGGCCCCCAGAATTTTCGCCCCCTCCCCCACCCTATGATCCACTTCCGCTTCCATGGTTCCATCCGCTGCCAGATCCACTCCCAGATATCTAAAACACTTCACTTCCTCCAGCTTTCCTCCATTCAAACTCACCTCCCAATTGACTTGACCCTCAACCCTACTGTACCTAATAACCTTGCTCTTATTCACATTTACTCTTAACTTTCTTCTTCCACACACTTTACCAAACTCAGTCACCAGCTTCTGCAGTTTCTCACATGAATCAGCCACCAGCGCTGTATCATCAGCGAACAACAACTGACTCACTTCCCAAGCTCTCTCATCCCAACAGACTTCATACTTGCCCCCCTTTCCAAAACTCTTGCATTTACCTCCCTAACAACCCCATCCATAAACAAATTAAACAACCATGGAGACATCACACACCCCTTCCGCAAATCTACATTCACTGAGAACCAATCACTTTCCTCTCTTCCTACACGTACACATGCCTTACATCCTCTATAAAAACTTTTCACTGCTTCTAACAACTTTCTTCCCACACCATATATTCTTAATACCTTCCACAGAGCATCTCTATCAACTCTATCATATATATATATATATATATATATATATATATATATATATATATATATATATATATATATATATATATATATATATATATATATATATATATATATATATATATATATATATATATATATATATATATACAGACATATACATAGTAACATAATTCATACTCGCTGCTTTTATTCATTCTCGTCACAACCACGCCACACATGAAATGAAAACCCCCTCCCCCGCATGCACGAGGTAGCGCAAAAAAAGACAACAATGGCCACATTCGGTCCGACTCACTCTCTGGCTGTCATGTATAATGCAACGAAACCAGAGCTCCCTTTTCTAATCAATGCCCCACAAAACTTTTCATGGTTTACCCCAAACGCTTTAGATGCCCTGGTTAAATCTATTGACAGCACGTCGACCCCAGTATACCACATCGTTCCAATTTACTCTATTCCCTGCACGCCTGTCACCCTTCTGCATGTTCAGATCCCGATCGCTCAAAATCTTTTTCACTTCATCTTTCCACCTCTAATTTTGTCTCCCACTTCTCGTTCCCTCCACCTCTGAGAAATATATCATCTTTGATAATCTTTCCTCACTCATTATTTCCATATGACCAAACCATTTCAATACATCCTCATCTATTCCCTCAACCACTCTTTTTATTACCACACATCTCTTACCCTTTCATTACTTACTCGATCAAACCACCTCACACCACATGTCCTCAAACGTCTCATTTCCAACACATCCACCCAGCTCCGCACAACTCTATCTATAGCACACGCCTCGCAACTATATAATATTATTGGAACGACTATTCCTTCAAACATTCTCATATTTGCTTTCCGAGATATTGTTCTTGCCTTCCACAAATTTTTCAATGCTCCCACAACTTTTGTCCCCTCCCCCACCTTGTGACTCACATCCCCTTCCATGGTTCCATCCACTGCCAGATCCACTTCCAGATATCTAAAACACTTCACTTACTCCAGTCTTTCTCCATTCAAACTTACCTCTCAATTGACGTGTCCTTCAACCCTAATGTACCTAATAACCTTACTCTTATTCATATTTACTATCAGCTTTCTTCGTTCACACACTTTACCATACTCAGTCACCAGCTTCTGCAGTTTCTCACCCAAATCAGCCACCAGCTCTTCATCATCAGTGAACAATATCTGACTCGTTTCCCAAGATCTCTCAACCACAACAGACTGCATACTTGCCCCTCTCTCCAAAACTATTGCATTCACTTCCCTAACAACCCCGTCCATAAACAAATCAAACAATCATGGAACATCCCACACCCCTGCCGTAAACCAACATTCACTGAGAACCAATCACTTTCCTCTCTTCCCACTCTCGTACATGCCTTATATCCTCTACAAAAACTTTTCACCTCTTATAACAACTTACCTCCCACGCCATATATTCCTAATACCTAATACTAAGCATTTCTATCAACCTTATCACATGCCTTCTCTAGATCTATAAATGTTACATAGAAACCCATTTGATTTTCTAAGTATTTCTTACATACATTCTCGAGAGGAAACGCCTTATCTACACATCCACTACCATTTCTGAAACCACACTGTTCTTCCCCAATCTAATGATCTGTACATGCCTTCACCCGCTCAATCAATACCCTTCCATACAATTTCCCAGGAAAACTCAACAAACTTATTCCTTTGCAATTTGAGCACTCACCTTTATCCCCTTTGTCTATGTACAATGGCAGTATACATGCATTCCGACAATCCTCAGGCACATCACCATGACTCATACATAATTTGAATATCTTTACCAACCAGCCAATAACAGAGTCACCCACTTTTTATAATAAATTCCACTGCAATACTATCCAAACGCGCTGCTTTGCAGGCTTTCATCTTCCGCAAAGCTTTACCTCTTCTCTGTTTGCTAAATCATTCTCCCTAACCCTCTCACTTCACACACCACCTCGACAAAAACACCCTTTATCTGCCACTCTATCATCTAACACATTCAACAAAGCTTCAAAATACTCACTCCATCTCCTTCTCACATCACCACTACTTGTTATCATCTCCCTACTAGCCCCCTTCACCGATTTTCCCATTTCTTCTAATGTCTTACGCACTTTATTTACCTCCTTCCAAAACACCATTTTATTCTCCCTAAGATTTAATGATACTCTCTCATCCCAACTCTCATAACCCTCTTTTTCATATCTTGCAACTTTCTTTTGACCTCCTGCCTCATTCTTTTACACATCTGCCAGCTATATGCACTATTTCCCAGCAAAAATCGTCCAAAAGCCTCTCTCTTCTTTCTCGCTAATAAACTTACTTTATCATACCACCAATCACTACCCTTTCTTATCTGCCCACCTCCCACGCTTCTCATGCCACAAGCACCTTCTGGGCAAGCGATCACTGCTTCTCTAAATACATCCCATTCTTCCAACACTCCCTTTACGTCCTTTGCTCTCACCTGTTTCCATTCTCCACTCAGTCTTTCCTGGTAGTTCCTTACACATGTCTCCTTCCCCAGCTCACTTTTACCACTCTCTTCACCTTAACATTCTCTCTTCTTTTCTGAAAACTTCTACAAATATTCACCTTCGCTAGCATAACATAATGATCAAAGATCCCTCCAGTTGCACCTCTCAGCACATTAACACCCAGAAGTCTCTCTTTCGTGCGCCTATCAATTAACACATAATACAATAATGCTCTCTGGCCATCCTTCCTACTTACATAAGTAAACTTATGTATATCTCACTTTTAAACCAGGTGTTCCCAATCGGCAGTCTTTTTTCAGCACAAAATCCAATAAGCTCTTCAAAATTTCCATTTACAGCACTGAACACCCCATGTATGCTAATTATTCCCTCAACTGCCAAATTACTCACCTTTGCATTCAAATCACGCATCAATATAACCCGGTCTCGTGCATCAAAACTTCTAACACACTCGCTCACCTGCTCCCAAAACACTTGCGTCACATGATCTGTTTTCTTATGCTTAGGGAAATATGCCACAATAATCACCCATCTCTCTCCATCCACTCTCAGTTTTACCTATATTAATCTAGAATTTACTTTCAAACACTCTATCATATACTCCAACCAATCGTGTCTTAGAAATGGTACTCCTTCCCTTACTCGTGTCACCTTACCAACCCCTGACTTTACTCCCAAAACATTCTCAAATCACTCTTCCCTTTTACCCATGAGCTTCGTTTCACTCAGAGCCAAAAAGGTTCTACGTTCCTTTCCTCAAATATACTACATATTTTTCTTTTTTTTTCATATTGCTTAGATCCTCAACCATTTAGACACCCGAATCAGAGCCTTCGAGGTGGATAAAAACTCCCAGCGTGACTCCTTCTGTTGCCTATTTTAGAAAGTTAAAATACAGATAGGGGAGGGTTTCTAGCCCCCTATCCAGTTCCCTTTGTGATCCTTTCCCATATATATATATATATATATATATATATATATATATATATATATATATATATATATATATATATATATATATATATATACATATATTTTTTTTTTTTTTTTTTTGCTTTGTCGCTGTCTCCCGCGTTTGCGAGGTAGCGCAAGGAAACAGACGAAAGAAATGGCCCAACCCACCCCCATTCACATGTATATACATACGTCCACACACGCAAATATACGTACCTACACAGCTTTCAAATGGTTTACCCCAGACGTTTCAAATGCCCTGATTCAATCAAATGACAGCACGTCAACCCTGGTATACCACATCGATCCAATTCACTCTATTCCTTGCCCTCCTTTCACCCTCCTGCATGTTCAGGCCCCGATCACACAAAATCTTTTTCACTCCATCTTTCCACCTCCAATTTGGTCTCCCACTTCTCGTTCCCTCCACCTCCGACACATATATCCTCTTGGTCAATCTTTCCTCACTCATTCTCTCCATGTGCCCAAACCATTTCAAAACACCCTCTTCTGCTCTCTCAACCACGCTCTTTTTATTTCCACACATCTCTCTTACCCTTACGTTACTTACTCGATCAAACCACCTCACACCACACATTGTCCTCAAACATCTCATTTCCAGCACATCCATCCTCCTGCGCACAACTCTATCCATAGCCCACGCCTCGCAACCATAGAACATTGTTGGAACCACTATTCCTTCAAACATACCCATTTTTGCTTTCCGAGATAATGTTCTCGACTTCCACACATTCTTCAAGGCTCCCAGGATTTTCGCCCCCTCCCCCACCCTATGATCCACTTCCAATTCCATGGTTCCATCCGCTGCCAGATCCACTCCCAGATATCTAAAACACTTTACTTCCTCCAGTTTTTCTCCATTCAAACTTACCTCCCAATTGACTTGACCCTCAACCCTACTGTACCTAATAACCTTGCTCCTATTCATATTTACTCTTAACTTTCTTCTTTCACACACTTTACCAGACTCAGTCACCAGCTTCTGCAGTTTCTCACATGAATAAGCAGCGAACAAGAACTGACTCACTTCCCAAGCTCTCTCATCCCCAACAGATTTCATACTTGCCAATCTTTCCAAAACTCTTGCATTTACCCCCCTAACAACCCCATCCATAAACAAATTAAACAACCATGGAGACATCACACAACCCTGCCGCAAACCTACATTCACTGAGAACCAATCACTTTCCTCTCTTCCTACACGTACACATGCCTTACATCCTCGATAAAAACTTTTCACTGCTTCTAACAACTTGCCTCTCACACCATATATTCTTAATACCTTCCACAAAGCATCTCTATCAACTCTATCATATGCCTTCTCCAGATCCATAAATGCTACATACAAATCAATTTGATTTTCTAAGTATTTCTCACATACATTCTTCAAAGCAAACACCTGATCCACACATCCTCTACCACTACTGTAACCACACTGCTCTTCCCCAATCTGATGCTCTGTACATGCCTTCACCCTCTCAATCAATACCCTCTCATATGATTTACCAGGAATACTCAAAAAACATATGATTCTGTAATTTGAGCACTCACTCTTATCCCCTTTGCCTTTGTACAATGGCACTATGCACGCATTCCGCCAATCCTCAGGCACCTCACCATGAGTCATACATACATTGAATAACCTTACCAACCAGTCAATGATACAGTTACCCCCTTTTTTAATAAATTCCACTGCAATACCATCTAAACCTGCTGCCTTGCCGGCTTTCATCTTCCGCAAAGCTTTAACTACCTCTTCCCTGTTTACCAAATCATTTTCCCTAACCCTCTCACTTTGCACACCACCTCGACCAAAACAACCTATATCTGCCACTCTATCATCAAACACATTCAACAAACCTTCAAAATACTCACTCCATCTCCTTCTCACATCACCACTACTTGTTATCACCTCCCATTTGCGCCCTTCACTGAAGTTCCCATTTGCTCTCTTGTATTACGCACTTTATTTACCTCCTTCCAGAACATCTTTTTATTCTCCCTAAAATTTAATGATACTCTCTCACCCCAACTCTCATTTGCCCTCTTTTTCACCTCTTGCACCTTTCTCTTGACCTCCTGTCTCTTTCATTTATACGTCTTCCACTCAATTGCATTTATATATATATATATATATATATATATATATATATATATATATATATATATATATATATATATATCATACAAAGCTCCATCAGCCAGGATCGAACCTGGGACCTCTTTTGCAAGAGGAAGGCATGCTAACCGCTAGGCTAAGGGACTGTATAATAGGAAACAACTATTCGAAATTCTAAGTACTCCAATACCCTTCGTCTCACAATGCTGAGCAACGGGGTCTATCGGTTGTTTCCGAACAGAACACATAGCAGGCTGATAGCGTTTTACCGAACCTGACTGTACAACGCGGAGTTATATGAATACGAATAAAGTGTATATGAACGCGCACCTTCATAGAACATACAAAGCTCCATCAGCCATGATCGAACCTGGGACCCCTTGTGCAAGAGGCAGGCATGCTAACCGCTAGGCTAAGGGACTGTATGATAGGAAACAACTATTCGAAATACTAAGTACTCGAATACCCTTCGTCTCACAATGGTGAGCAAAGGGGTCTATCGGTTGTTTCCGAACAGAACACATAGCCAGCTGATAGCGTTTTACCGAACCTTACTGTACAACGCGGAGTTATATGAATACGAATAAAGTGTATATGAACGCGCACCTTCATAGAACATACAAAGCTCCATCAGCCAGGATCGAACCTGGGACCCCTTGTGCAAGAGGCAGGCATGCTAACCGCTAGGCTAACGGACTGTATAATACGAAACAACTATCCGAAATACTAAGTACTCGAATACCCTACGTTTCACAATGGTGAGCAACGGGGTCTATCGGTTGTTTCCGAACAGAACACATAGCCAGCTGATAGCGTTTTACCGAACCTGACTGTACAACGCGGAGTTATATGAATACGAATAAAGTGTATATGAACGCGCACCTTCATAGAACATACAAAACGTTGTACAGTCAGGTTCGGTAAAACGCTATCAGCTAGCTATGTGTTCTGTTCGGAAACAACTGATAGACCCCGTTGCTCACCATTGTGAGACGAAGGGTATTCGAGTACTTAGTATTTCGAATAGTTGTTTCCTATTATACGATCCCTTAGCCTAGCGGTTAGCGTGCATGCCTCTTGCACAAGGGGTCCCAGGTTCGATCCTCGCTGATGGAGCTTTGTATGTTCTATGAAGGTGCGCGTTCATATATACTTTATTCGCATTCATAGAACTCCGCGTTGTACAGTCAGGTTCGGTAAAACGCTATCAGCTGGCTATGTGTACTGTTCGGAAACAACCTATAGACCCAGTTGCTCAGCATTGTGAGACGAAGGGTATTCGAGTACTTAGTATTTCGAATAGTTGTTTCCTATTATACAGTCACTTAGCCTAGCGGTTAGCATGGCTGCCTCTTGCACAAATGGTCCCAGGTTCGATCCTGGCTGATGGAGCTTTGTATGTTCTATGAAAGTGCGCGTTCATATACACTTTATTCGTATTATATATATATATATATATATATATATATATATATATATATATTATTTTTTTTTTTTTTATTATACTTTGTCGCTGTCTCCCGCGTTTGCGAGGTAGCGCAAGGAAACAGACGAAAGAAATGGCCCAACCCACCCTCATACACATGTATATACATACGTCCACACACGCAAATATACATACCTACACAGCTTTCCATGGTTTACCCCAGACGCTTCACATGCCTTGATTCAATCCACTGACAGCACGTCAACCCCGGTATACCAACGCTCCAATTCACTCTGTTCCTTGCCCTACTTTCACCCTCCTGCATGTTCAGGCCCCGATCACACAAAATCTTTTTCACTCAATCTTTCCACCGACAATTTGGTCTCCCTCTTCTCGTTCCCTCCACCTCCGATACATATATCCTCTTGGTCAATCTTTCCTCACTCATTCTCTCCATGTGCCCAAACCATTTCAAAACACCCTCTTCTACTCTCTCAACCACGCTCTTTTTATTTCCACACATCTCTCTTACCCTTACGTTACTTACTCGATCAAACCACCTCACACCACACATTGTCCTCAAACATCTCATTTCCAGCACATCCATCCTCCTGCGCACAACTCTATCCATAGCCCACGCCTGAGATGTTTGAGGACAATGTGTGGTGTGAGGTGGTTTGATCGAGTGAGTAACGTAAGGGTGAGAGAGATGTGTGGAAATAAAAAGAGCGTGGTTGAGAGAGCAGAAGAGGGTGTTTTGAAGTGGTTTGGGCACATGGAGAGGATGAGTGAGGAAAGATTGACCAAGAGGATATATGTGTCGGAGGTGGAGGGAACAAGGAGAAGAGGGAGACCAAATTGGAGGTGGAAAGATGGAGTGAAAAAGATTGTGTGTGATCAGGGCCTGAACATGCAGTAGGGTGAAAGGAGGGCAAGGAATAGAGTGAATTGGAGCGAGGTGGTATACCGGGGTTGACGTGCTGTCAGTGGATTGAATCAAGGCATGTGAAGCGTCTGGGGTAAGCCATGGAAAGCTGTGTAGGTATGTATATTTGCGTGTGTGGACGTATGTATATACATGTGTATGGGGGGGGTTGGGCCATTTCTTTCGTCTGTTTCCTTGCGCTACCTCGCAAACGCGGGAGACAGCGACAAAGTATAATAAATAAATATAAATAAATATATATATATATATATACATATATAAGAGTGAGTGCTCAAATTACAGAGGTATAAGTTTGTTGAGCACTCCTGGTAAATTATATGAGAGGGTATTGATTGAGAGGGTTAAGGCATGTACAGAGCATCAGATTGGGGAAGAGCAGTGTGGTTTCAGAAGTGGTAGAGGATGTGTGGATCAGGTGTTTGCTTTGAAGAATGTATGTGAGAAATACTTAGAAAAGCAAATTGATTTGTATGTAACATGTATGGATCTGGAGAAGGCATATGATAGAGTTGATAGAGATGCTCTGTGGAAGGTATTAAAAATATATGGTGTGGGAGGCAAGTTGTTAGAAGCAGTGAAAAGTTTTTATCGAGGATGTAAGGCATGTGTACGTGTAGGAAGAGAGGAAAGTGATTGGTTCTCAGTGAATGTAGGTTTGCGGCAGGGGTGTGTGAACGTCTCCACGGTTGTTTAATTTGTTTATGGATGGGGTTGTCAAGGAGGTGAATGGAAGAGTTTTGGAAAGAGGGGCAAATATGAAGTCTGTTGTGGATGAGAGAGCTTGGGAAGTGAGTCAGTTGTTGTTCGCTGATTATACAGCGCTGGTGGCTGATTCATGTGAGAAACTGCAGAAGCTGGTGACTGAGTTTGGTAAAGTGTGTGGAAGAAGAAAGTTAAGAGTAAATGTGAATAAGAGCAAGGTTATTAAGTACAGTAGGGTTGAGGGTCTAGTCAACTGGGAGGTAAGTTTGAATGGAGAAAAACTGGAGGAAGTAAAGTGTTTTAGATATGTGGGAGTGGATCTGGCAGCGGATGGAACCATGGAAGCGGAAGTGAATCATAGGGTGGGGGAGGGGGCGAAAATCCTGGGAGCCTTGAAGAATGTGGGGAAGTCGAGAACATTATCTCGGAAAGCAAAAATGGGTATGTTTGAAGGAATAGTGGGTCCAACAATGTTGTATGGTAGCGAGGCGTGGGCTATGGATAGCGTTGTGCGCAGGTGGGTGGATGTGCTGCAAATGAGATGTTTGAGGACAATGTGTGGTGTGAGGTGGTTTGATCGAGTATTTAATGTAAGGGTAAGAGGGATGTGTGGAAATAAAAAGAGCGTGGTTGAGAGAGCAGAAGAGGGTGTTTTGAAATGGTTTGGGCACATGGAGAGAATGAGTGAGGAAAGATTGACCAAGAGGATATATGTTTCGGAGGTGGAGGGAACGCGAAGAAGAGGGAGACCAAATTGGACGTGGAAAGATGGAGTGAAAAATATTTTGAGTGATCGGTGCCTGAACATGCAGGAGGGTGAAAGGCGGGCAAGGAAAAGAGTGAATTGGATCGATGTGGTATACCGGGGTTGACTTGCAGTCGGTTTATTGAATTAGGGCATGTGAAGCGTCTGGGGTAAACCATGGAAAGCTGTGTAGGTATGTATATTTGCGTGTGTGGACGTGTATGTATATACATGTGTATGGGGGTGGGTTGGGCCATTTCTTTCGTCTGTTTCCTTGCGCTACCTCGCAAGGATTTTCGCCCCCTCCCCACCCTATGATCCACTTCCGCTTCCATGGTTCCATCCGCTGCCAGATCCACTCCCAGATATCTAAAACACTTTACTTCCTCCAGTTTTTCTCCATTCAAACTTTCCTCCCAGTTGACTTGACCCTCAACCCTACTGTACCTAATAACCTTGCTCTTATTTACATTTACTCTTAACTTTCTTCTTTCACACACTTTACCAAACTCAGTCACCAGCTTCTGCAGTTTCTCACATGAATCAGCCACCAGCGCTGTATCATCAGCTAACAACAACTGACTCACTTCTCAAGCTCTCTCATCCACAACAGACTTCATTCTTGCCCGTCTTTTCAAAAGTCTTGCATTCACCTCCCTAACAACCCCATCCATAAACAAATTAAACAACCATGGAGACATCACACACCCCTGCCGCAAACCTACATTCACTGAGAACCAATCACTTTCCTCTCTTCCTACACGTACACATGCCTTACATCCTCGATAAAAACTTTTCACTGCTTCTAACAACTTGCCACCCACGCCATATATTCTTAATATCTTCCATTGAGTATCTCTATCAATTCTATCATATGCCTTCTCCAGATCCATAAATGCTACATACAAATCCATTTGCTTTTCTAAGTATTTCTCACATATATTCTTCAAAGCAAACACCTAATCCACACATCCTCTACCACTTCTGAAACCACACTGCTCTTCCCCAATCTGATGCTCTGTACATGCCTTCACCCTCTCAATCAATACCCTCCCATATAATTTACCAGGAGTACTGAACAAACTTATACCTCTGTAATTTGAGCACTCACTCTTATCCCCTTTGCCTTTGTACAATGGCACTATGCACGCATTCCGGCAATCCTCAGTCACCTCACCATTAGTCATACATACATTAAATAACCTTCCCAACCAGTCAACAATACAGTCACCCCCTTTTTTAATAAATTCCACTGCAATACCATCCAATCTTGCTGACTTGCCGGCTTTCATCTTCCGAAAGCTTTTACTACCTCTTCTCTGTTTACCAAATCATTTTCCCCAACTCTCTCACTTTGTACACCACCTCGACCAAGACACCCTATATCTGCCACTTTATCATCAAACACATTCAACAGACCTTCAAAATACTCACTCCATCTCCTTCTCACATCACCACTACTTGTTATCACCTCCCCATTTGCGCCCTTCACTGAAGTTCCCATTTGCTCCCTTGTCTTACGCACTTTATTTACCGCCTTCCAGAACATCTTTTTATTCTCCCTAAAATTTAATGATACTCTCTCACCCCAATTCTCATTTGCCCTCTTTTTTCACCTCTTGCACGTATCTCTTGACCTCCTGTCTCTTTCTTTTATACATCTCCCACTCAATTGCATTTTTTCCCTGCAAAAATCGTCCAAATGCCTCTCTCTTTTCTTTCACTAATAATCTTACTTCTTCATCCCACCACTCACTACCCTTTCTAATCAACCCACCTCCCACGCTTCTCATGCCGCAAGCATCTTTTGCGCAATCCATCACTGATTCCCTAAATACATCCCATTCCTCCCCCACTCCCCTTACTTCCATTGTTCTCACAATATATACATATACCTTGAACGAGTCTTGCCTCACCACTGTGGCCTAGCCTCTACCTGGCCCCTCGACCTCCACCTGACCTCTTACCTCAACTCTGCACGGCTCCTCAACCTCCAGCTGACCTATGACCTCATATCTACCCTGCTCCTCAACTTCCAGCTGACTTATGACCTTATCTCTGCAGGGCTCCTCAACCTCCAGCTGACCTATGACCTCATATCTACCTGACTCCTCGCCCTCCAGCTGACCTATGACCTCATATCTACTCGGCTCCTCGCCCTCCAGCTGACCTATGACCTCATATCTACCCGGCTCCTCGCCCTCCAGCTGACCTATGACCTTATATCTGCCCGGCTCCTCGCCCTCCAGCTAACCTATGACCATATCTAC
>NC_092238.1:48864494-48893345 GCF_036320965.1 Panulirus ornatus | reverse complement strand
GGGGAGGGGGCGAAAATTTTGGGAGCCTTGAAAAATGTGTGGAAGTCGAGAACATTATCCCGGAAAGCAAAAATGTGTATGTTTGAAGGAATAGTAGTTCCAACAATGTTGTATGGTTGCGAGGCGTGGGCTATGGATAGAGTTGTGCGTAGGAGGATGGATGTGCTGGAAATGAGATGTTTGAGGACAATGTGTGGTGTGAGGTGGTTTGATCGAGTAAGTAACGTAAGGGTAAGAGAGATGTGTGGAAATAAAAAGAGCGTGGTTGAGAGAGCAGAAGAGGGTGTTTTGAAATGGTTTGGGCACATGGAGAGAATGAGTGAGGAAAGATTGACCAAGAGGATATATGTGTCGGAGGTGGAGGGAACGAGGAGAAGAGGGAGACCAGATTGGAGGTGGAAAGATGGAGTGAAAAGGATTTTGTGTGATCGGGGCCTGAACATGCAGGAGGGTGAAAGGAGGGCAAGGAATAGAGTGAATTGGAGCGATGTGGTATACAGGGGTTGACGTGCTGTCAGTGGATTGAATCAAGGCATGTGAAGCGTCTGGGGTAAACCATGGAAAGCTGTGTAGGTATGTATATTTGCGTGTGTGGACGTGTGTATGTACATGTGTATGGGGGGGGTTGGGCCATTTCTTTCGTCTGTTTCCTTGCGCTACCTCGCAAACGCGGGAGACAGCGACAAAGTATAAAAAAAAAAAAAAAAAAAAAAAAAAATATATATATATATATATATATTTTTCTTTTTCTTTCAAACTATTCGCCATTTCCCGCATTAGCGAGGTAGCATTAAGAACAGAGGACTGGGCCTTTGAGGGAATACCCTCACCTGGCCCAATTCTCTGTTCCTTCTTTTGGAAAATTAAAAAAAAACCCAGAGGGGATGATTTCCAGCCCCTCGCTCCCTCCCCTTTTAGTCGCCTTCTACGACACGCAGGGAATACGTGGGAAGTATTCTTAATCCCCTATCCCAGGGATAATATATATATATATATATATATATATATATATATATATATATATATATATATATATATATATATATATATATATATATATATATATATATATATATATATATATATATATATATATATATATATATATATATATATATGTTATCAAGCGGGGACACAAGAAAGAAATATAACAGCATGTTGATATGCATCGAAGAGACGAAGCTAGACCGCCATTTGGGAAACATGCAATTGTCCAAGACAGACAACAAGCGTTCATAATCTTATCATTTTAGGAATTTTATCTACAATAAAGTTATCTAATTTGTATAGACTATCACTAATATTAAGATTATATTTTTTTGTGTACTTAGTTATACAATATTCAATGATATTTCTTGTGGTAATAGAGTTAGAGTTAATGACAAACGGCATTGCTCCAGTCAATACAGTGATCGTAGTTTTTAACGTGATGAAACAAGGCATTTGATTATTGTCCCGTTCTTATACTATATTTATGTTGTTTAAGTCTAAGAGATTTTCACAATTTTCACATGGCACTTTATAGATGCATGTAAGAGAATTTTCTGGTGAATTCCTGTTTCAGATGTTCTTTATAGTAATATAGTTGCTGAAGGCAACATTTACATTGAAGGATTTAAGCAACATGGGAAGTAAAGTAAAATTGTTATCGAAGGGGATAGCTAAAAGATTCTTGGTGTCAATGTGAGGCTTGGGCTCTACTCTATAAAATAATTTCTTTGCTAACTTACTGCATTTATCAATGAAAGCTTTTGGGTACTTTCACTTACATCCAATAGAATATATCTTCTCAAACTAATCACCAATCAACTTTGGACTGCAAATACGTAATGCCCATAGGAACCTAGATTTAAATGATAATTGAACTATGTCTTGCTGAGATGAGTGATAATGGATATATGAGAATACAGTGGTTGGTTTTCTGTATATGCTAAACTTAGACTTGTTTCTTTGCCTATGGATCATGCAATCTAAAAATGGTAACATACCATTATTTTCATTTCCTACAGTTAATTTGATGGAAGGTACTAAATCATCAAGTAAGGAAAGAAATATTTGTAAATTTTCATTTGTTGGCCAAACACAAAGAACATCATCTACATACCTAGACCAAATTGCATTAAAAGGTAAGATATCCTTTAGTAATTTTGTTTCAAAAAATTCCATATAAAGATTACTTAGCTCAGGTGAAAGAGGGTTACCCATTGCCGTACCAAATTTTTGAGCATGATAATCTCCATTGAATTGAAATGCAGTCTTTTATACACAATCTTTTTCAGTTCAGTGAAAACAGACTTTGAAACAGGTAAATGAATATCATCCAAGATATCAAATAGATATTCTAAAAGGTCATCAACTGGAACTTTTGTTGAAAGTGAGCAAACATCAAAGAAAACTAGATTGAAATAAAAATTAACATTGATATTGTTTAACTTCTTGACTAAATCTACGTTGTTGATGATATTAGAATTTGATCCCTTACACAATACAGGTCTTAATAAAGAAACTAACCATTTTGACAATTTATATGTGATGGAGCCTACTGAATTCACAATAGATCTTGCTGGAATATTCTGTTTATTTTTTGATAAGTCCATACATATATGGTAATGAAGGGGACAAAGATGACTAACTTTTGATGACAGAACCATTGCCTTTGAAAAACAACATCATTTCTTTATTGAAATGGGAATTAACTGCTTCTGAGGGATCTTTACTAAGTTTACAATATGTTGCATCATCATTTAAAAGATCATTCATTTTTGATGAATAGTTATTGTTGTCTAAAATCATAACAGATGTTAGCCTTATCTGCTTTAGTAATATGTATTTCCTTTTCTATTCTTAAGGTGATAATAGCTCATATAAATCTTTTAGGGCAATTAGGTTCCACTGGATTTGACAAAGTGGAATACACTAAACCCTTACAGATATTAATTTCATCATTAGTTAAATTACTGCATTTCTCTAAATTACAAAAAGACTTTGTGACATCAACACAGCTGGTTTCCCTGTTATAGCACACAAAGCTTAATCCATAGCCTAATGCACACAAGTAATCCTTATTTAGTAGTTTATTACACAGATTTATCACAAAAGAAGGGTTTGTGTTCTTAGTCCAGTCGCTCTTTTTAATAAGATGGTCCAAATTACAATTTAGTGTCATTTGTAGCCTATTGTGTTCATTCCTTAAACTATCATAGCAATATTCCAGAATCTGGTTTTTCTAATATCTCGGTATTGTAATGCGAAAAGCGTCCTCCATTCTAAGTTTCTTTAATCCAATGTGTTTCTTTAAAATGATGCTTTGGAATTGGTCAAATAGTCGACCATACATCTGCAATAATCTTGTGGGTAAAAGAGATCTTGGCATCACTTGTTCATCAAGGCATTTCCTAAGGAATCCAAATCATAACTTCAGTTGGTGGGCCTTGATTAACGATTTGGAGAAATCAGTAAAGAAAGGAGAAAGTTCAGGACAGCTTGTAGAGAAGTAATAGAATTGCCGTGTGGAATCCATTTTGGAAAGGATCACAATTTTGCGCGTTATCAAGATATTCCTATGAGTCCACGGGGAAAATGAAACACGATAAAACACGTGTAAAAATCACATCATCAGGAGAGACACAAGAGATAAATGTAACAGTCAGTTAACATACATCGAAGAGACGAACCTAGGATGCCATTTGGTAAACATGCGATTTTCCAAGACAGACAAAGAGCGTTCATAAACTTATCATTTTACAAATTTTATCAACAATAGAGTTATTTAATTTGAATAGACCATCACTAGTATTAAGATTATAATTCTCTGTGTATTTAATAATAGAAGATTCAGTGATATTTCTCGTGTTAGTAGAGTTAGTTAATAACTGAGATGGCATTACTCTAACCAATATAATGATCATAGTTTTTAACATGATTAAACAAGGCATTTGATTCTTGTCCCGTTCTTATACTATATTTATGTTGCTTAAGTCTAACAGAAAGATCCTTACCAGTCTGCCCACCATAAAATTTATCACAATTTCCACATGGCACCTTGTAGATGCATCTAAGAGAATTTTCTGGTGAATTGCTGATTAAGATATTCTTTATAGCATGATTGTTCCTGAAGGCAACATTTACATTAAAGGATTTAAGCAACATGGGAAGTAAAGTAAAATTATTAACAAAAGGGAGAACTAAAGGATTCTGGATATCAATGGGAGGTTTGGGCTCAACTCTGTAAAATGATTTCTTTGCTAACTTAAGAGATTCATCAATGAATGATGTAGGGTACATTAACTTAGATCCAATATAATATATCTTCTCAAACTCATCATCAATAATCTCTGGACTTCAAAAACGTAATGCCCTAAGGAACAGAAATTGAAAGGATAAGTTAACTCTGTCATGCTGAGATGAGTATTAATGGATATATGAGCACACATTGGTAGGTTTTCTGTATATGCTTAATTCAAACTTGTTTTCTTGTCTATGGATCATGCAATCTAAAAATGGTAACATACCATTATTTTTATTTTCTACAGTTGATTTGATAGAAGGTACTAAATTGGTAAGTAAGGGGAGAAATATTTGTAAATGTTCATTTGTTGTCCAAACACAAAGAAGATAATATACATAACTAAACCAAAATGCATTAGAAGGTAAGATATCCTTTAGTAATTTTGTTTCAAACACTTCCATATAAAGATTACTTAGTACAGGTGAAAGAGGGTTACCCATTGTCATATCAAATTTTTGAGCATATTAATCTCTTTTTGAAATGAAATACACATTCTTTTATACGCATTTTTTTTCAGTTCAATGAAAACAGACTTTGAAACAGGTAAATGAATATCATCCAAGACATCAAATAACTATTCTGAAAGGTCATCAACTGGAAGTTTTGTAAAAAGTGAGGAAACATCAAAGCTAACTAGTTTGAAATCAAGATCAACATTGATATTGTTAAGCTTGTTGATTACATCTACAATGATCATGATATTAGAATTTGATACCTTACCCACTAAAGGACTTGCTGGAAAATTATTTTTATGTGTTTTGATAAGTCCATACATATATGGCAATGAAGGGAACAAAGTTGACAAACTTTTGATAAGAGGAGCATTACCTTTCAACAACAACTTCATTTCTTTATTGAAATTGGAATTAACTGCTTCTAAGGGATTTTTACTGAGTTTAGAACATGTTGTGTCATCACTTAACGCTATTACCACGAGAAATATCATTGAATCTTCTATCATAAAATATACAAAGAATTGTAATCTTAATATGAGTGATTGCCTATACAAACTAGATAACTTATTTTTGACAAAATTTGTAAAATGATAAGTTTATGAACCCTCCTTGTCTTTCTTGGACAGTCGCATGATTACCAAATGGCGTCCAAGCTTCATCTCTTCGATGCTAATCAACTGACTTATATTTCTCTCTTTTGTCTCCCCTAATGATGTGATTATTACACGAAAGTACACTTGGGATCTTATTGTGTTTTATTTTTCCCGTGGACTCATAACAATATCTTGATCACGCGCAAAATTGTGATCCTTTCCAACATGGATTCCACATGGCTCTTCTATTGCTTCTCTACAAGCTGTCCTGGACTTTCTCCTTTCGTTACTGCTTTCTCCAAATCGTTAATCAAGGCCCTTCAATTGAAGTTACGATTTGGATTTCTCAGGAAATGCCTTGATGAACTAGTGATGCCAAGACCTCTCCTACTTCAACGATTGTTGCAGCTCTCTGGTCGACCATTTGACCAATTCCAAAACATCCTTTTAAAAAAAGATATTGAATTAAAGAAACTTGAAATGGAGGAGGCTTTTCGCTTTACAAGAGAGAAGAAACGTGCCTTTCGTGTGGCAATACCGATATATAGGAAGAAGCGGACGTTGTACTATTGCTAAGATAGATTAAGGAATGAACGCAATAGGCTACAAATGACGCTAAATTGTAATTTGGACCAAGTTGTTAAAAAGAGCGACTGGACTAAGAACACAAACCCTTCTTTTGTGATAAACCTGTCTAATAAATAACTAGATGAAGACTCCTTGTGTGCATTACGTTATGGATTAAGTTTTTTATGCTCTAACAGGGAAGGCAGCCGTGTTGGTGACACAAAGTCTTTTTATAATTTAGAGAAATGCAGTAATTTAACTAATGATGCAATTGATAACTGTAAGGGTTCAGTGTATTCCAGTTTATCAAAACCAGTGGAACCTAATTGCCCTAGAAGATTTATAAGGGCTATTATCACTTTAAAGAATGAAAATGATATGCATATTACAAAAGCAGATAAGGCTAAAACTGTTGTGATTTTAGACAAAAGTAACCATTTATCTAAAATGAATGATCTTTTAAATGATGGCACAACATATTCTAAACCTAGTAAAAATCCCTTAGCAGCAGTTAATTTCCATTTCAATAAAGAAATGAAGGTTTGTCATCTTTTTCACCTTCATTGACATATATGTATGGACTTATCAAAACACATAGATAGAATTTTCCAGCAGGACCTATAGTGAGTCAGTAGGCTCCATCACATATAAGTTTTCAAAATGGTTAGTTTCTTTATTAAGCCCTTTAGTGGGTAAGGTATCAAATTTTACTATCATGAACAATGTAGATTTAGTCAACAAGCTAAACAATATCAAAGTTAATTTTGATTTCAAACTATTTACCTTTAATGTTTCCTCACTTATCACAAAAGTTCCAGTTGATGAAATTTTAGAATATTTATTTGATGTCTTGGATGATATTCATTTACCTGTTCCAAAGTCTGTTTTCATTGAACTGATAAAATTGTGTAGAAAAGACTCTGTATTTCAATTCAATGGAGATTATTATGCTCAAATATTTGGTATGGCAATGGGTAACCTTCTTTTACCTGTACTAAGTAATCTTTATGGAAGTTTTTGAAACAAAATTACTAAAGGATATCTTACCTTCTAATGCAATTTGGTTTAGGTATGTAGATGATGTTCTTTGTTTTTGGCAAATAAATTAAAATTTACAAATTTTTCTCCCCTTAACAATTTAGTATCTTCTATCTAATTTACTGTACAAAATGAAAAAAAAAAAATGGTACGTTAGATTTTTTTTTGCATGATCCATAGGCAAGAAAACAAGTTTAAGGTTAGCATATACAGAAAACCTACCAATGTATGCTCATATCTCCATTATTTCACATATCATATGACAGAGTTAGATTATCATCTTTTCAATCTATGTTTATAGTGCACTACGTATTTGAAGTCCAGAGTTTATTGATGATGAGTTTGAGGAGATATATTCTATTGGATCTAAGCTAAAGTACCCTAGAACTTTCATTGATAAATCTCTTAGGCTAGTTAAGAAATCATTTTATAGAGTTGAGCCCAAACCTCATCTTGACACCAAGAATCTTTTAGTTTTCATTTTTCATAAATATTTTACTTTGATTCTCATGTTCCTTGAATGCTTTAATGTAAATATTGCCTTCAGCAACAATGATACTATAAAGAATATCTTAATCAGGAATTCACTAGAAAATTTTCCTATATGCATCTATAAAATGCTATGTGGAAATTGTGATAAACAATATGTTAGGCAGACTAGTAAGGATCTATGTGGAAATTGTGATAAACAATATTTTAGGCAGACTGGTTAGGATCTTTCTGATAGACTAATAGAAAATCGATTATAGTATAAGAACGGGATAAGAATCAAAAGCTTTATTCATTCACGTTAAAAACTATGATCATTGTATTGACTGGAGTGATGCCATCACAGTTATTAATTCTAACTCTATTACCAGGAGTAATGTCATGAAATCTTGTATAATTGAATACACAAAGAAATATAAACTTAATATTAATGATGTTCTATACAAATTACATAATTTTATTGCTGATAAAATTTGTAAAATGATAAGTTTATGAAGGCTCGTTGTCTGTCTTGGACAATTCCATGTTTACCAAATGGCGTCCTAACTTCATCACTTCGATGTATATCTACTGACTTATATTTTTCACTTGTATCTCCCTTGATGATGTGGTTATTATTATTACACAAAAGTGCACTTGGGATGTAATCGTGTTATATTTTCCCGGTGGACTCATAGGAATATATATATATATATATATATATATATATATATATATATATATATATATATATATATATATATATATATATATATATATATATATATATATATATTTTATATATTATTTATTGATTTTGCATTGTCGCTGTCTCACGCGTTTGCGAGGTAGCGCAAGGAAACAGACGAAAGAAATGGCCAAACCCACCCCCATACACATGTATATACACACACGTCCACACACGCAAATATACATACCTATACATCTCAATGTACACATATATATACACACAGAGACACATACATATATACCCATGAACACAATTCACACTGTCTGCCTTTATTCATTCCCATCGCCACCTCGCTACACACACACACATATATATATATATATATATATATATATATATATATATATATATATATATATATATATATATATATATATATATATATATATATATATATATATAATATATATATATATATATATATATATATATATATATATATATATATATATATATATATATATATATATATATATATATATATATATATATATATATATATATATATATATATATATATATAACATATATATATATATATATATATATATATATATATATATACATATATATATATATATATATATATATATATATATATATATATATATTATTTTATTATTATATTTCACTTTGTCGCTGTCTCCCCCGTTTGCGAGGTAGCGCAAGGAAACAGACGAAAGAAATGGCCCAACCCGCCCCCATACACATGTATATGCATACAGGTCCACACACGCAAATATACATACCTATACATCTCAATGTACACATATATATACACACAGAGACACATACATATATACCCATGCAAACAATACACACTGTCTGCCTTTATTCATTCCCATCGCCACCTCGCCACACATGGAATACCATCCCCCTCCCCCCTCATGTGTGCGAGGTAGCGCTAGGAAGAGACAACAAAGGCCCCATTCGTTCACCCTCAGTCTCTAGCTGTCATGCAATAATGCCCGAAACCACAGCTCCCTTTCCACGTCCAGGCCCCACACAACTTTCCATGATTTAACCCAGACGCTTCACATGCCCTGATTCAATCCAATGACAGAATGTCAACTCCAGTATACCATATCGATCCAATTCACTCTATTCCTTGCCCGCCTTTCACCCTCCTGCATGTTCAGGCCCCGTTCACACAAAATCTTTTTCACTCCATCTTTCCACCTACAATTTGGTCTCCCACTTTTTCTCGTTCCCTCCACCTCCGACACATATATCCTCTTGGTCAATCTTTCCTCACTCATTCTCTCCATGTGCCCAAACCATTTCAAAACACCCTCTTCTGCTCTCTCAACCACGCTCTTTTTATTTCCACACATCTCTCTTACCCTTACATTACTTACTCGATCAAACCACCAAACATTGTCCTCAAACATCTCATTTCCAGCACTTTCACCCTCCTGCGCACAACTCCATCCATAGCCCACGCCTCGCAACCATACAACATTGTTGGAACCACTATTCCGTTCAAACATACCCATTTTTGCTTTCCGAGATAATGTTCTCGACTTCCACACATTCTTCAAGGCTCCCAGGATTTTCGCCCCCTCCCCCACCCTATGATTCACTTCCGCTTCTATGGTTCCATCCGCTGCCAGATCCACTCCCACATATCTAAAACACTTTACTTCCTCCAGTTTTTCTCCATTCAAACTTACCTCCCAATTGACTTGACACTCAACTCTACTGTACCTAATAACCTTGCTCTTATTCACATTTACTCTTAACTTTCCTCTTTCACACACTTTACCAAACTCAGTCACCAGCTTCTGCAGTTTCTCACATGAATCAGCCACCAGCGCTGTATCATCAGCGAACAACAACTGACTCACTTCCCAAGCTCTCTCATCCACAACTGTCTTCATACTTGCCCCTCTTTCCAAAACTGTTGCATTCACCTCCCTAACAACCCCATCCATAAACAAATTAAACAACCATGGAGACATCACACACCCCTGCCGCAAACCCACATTCACTGAGAACCGATCACTTTCCCCTCTTCCTACACTTACACATGCCTTACATCCTCGATAATAACTTTTCACTGCTTCAAACAACTTGCCTTCCACACCATATATTCTTAATACCTTCCACAGAGCATCTCTATCAACTCTATCATATGCCTTCTCCAGATCCATAAATGCTACTTACAAATCCATTTGCTTTTCTAAGTATTTCTCACATATATTCTTCAAAGCAAACACCTGATCACAAATCCTCTACCACTTCTGAAACCACACTGCTCTTCCTCAATCTGATGCTCTGTACATGCCTTCACCCTCTCAATCAATACCCTCCCATATAATTTACCAGGAATACTCAAAAAACTTATACCTCTGTAATTTGAGTACTCACTCTTATCCCCTTTGCCTTTGTACAATGGCACTATATACGCATTCCGCCAATCCTCAGGCACCTCACCATGAGTCATACATACATTAAATAACCTTACCAGCCAGTCAACAATACAGTCATCCCCTTTTTTAATAGATTCCACTGCATTACCATCCAAACCTGCTGCCTTGCTGGCTTTCATCTTCCGCAAAGCTTTTACTACCTCTTCTCTGTTTACCAAATCATTTTCCCTAACCCTCTCACTTTGCACACCACCTCGACCAAAACACCCTATATCTGCCACTCTATCATCAAACACATTCAACAAACCTTCAAAAGACTCACTCCATCTCCTTCTCACATCACCACTACTTGTTATCACCTCCCCATTAGCGCCCTTCACTGAAGTTCCCATTTGCTCCCTTGTCTTACGCACTTTATTTACCTCCTTCCAGAACATCTTTTTATTCTCCCTAAAATTTAATGATACTCTCTCACCCCAACTCTCATTTGCCCTTTTTTTCACCTCTTGCACCTTTCACTTGACCTGTCTCTTTCTTTTATACATCTCCCACTCAATTGCATTTTTTCCCTGCAGAAATCGTCCAAATGCCTCTCTCTTCTCTTTCACTGATAATTTACTTCTTAATCCCACCACTCACTACCCTTTCTAATCAACCCACCTCCCACGCTTCTCATGCCACAAGCATCTTTTGCGCACTCCATCACTGATTCCCTAAATATATCCCATTCCTCCCCCACTCCCCTTACTTCCATTATTCTCACCTTTTTCCATTCTGTTCTCAGTCTCTCCTGGTACTTCCTCACACAAGTCTCCTTCCCAAGTTCACTTACTCTCACCACCCTCTTCACCCCAACATTCACTCTTCTTTTCTGAAAACCCATACAAATCTTCACCTTAGCCTCCACAAGATAATGATCAGACATCCCTCCAGTTGCACCTCTCAGCACATTAACATCCAAAAGTCTCTCTTTCGCGCGCCTGTCAATTAACACGTAATCCAATAACGCTCTCTGGCCATCTCTCCTACTTACATACGCATACTTATGTATATCTCGCTTTTTAAACCAGGTATTCCCAATCACCAGTCCTTTTTCAGCACATAAATCTACAAGCTCTTCACCATTTCCATTTACAACACTGATCACCCCATATATACCAATTATTCCCTCAACTGCCACATTACTCACCTTTGCATTCAAATCACCCATCACTATAACCCGGTCTTGTGCATCAAAACCACTAACACACTCATTCAGCTGCTCCCAAAACACTTGCCTCTCATGATCTTTCTTCTCATGCCCAGGTGCATAAGCACCAATAATCACACATCTCTCTCCATCAACTTTCAGTTTTACCCATATTAATCGAGAATTTACTTTCTTACATTCTATCACATACTCCCACAACTCCTGTTTCAGGAGTACTGCTACTCCTTCCCTTGCTCTTGTCCTCTCACTAACCCCTGACTTTACTCCCAAGACATTCCCAAACAACTCTTCCCCTTTACCCTTGAGCTTCGCTTCACTCAGAGCCAAAACATCCAGGTTCCTTTCCTCAAACATACTACCTATCTCTCCTTTTTTCACATCTTGGTTACATCCACACACATTTAGACACCCCAATCTAAGTCTACGAGGAGGATGAGCACTCCCCGCGTGACTCCTTCTGTTTCCCATTTTTAGAAAGTTAAAATACAAGGAGGGGAGGATTTCTGGGCCCCCGCTCCCGTCCCCTCTAGTCGCCTTCTACGACACGTGAGGAATGCGTGGGAAGTATTCTTTAACCCCTATCCCCAGGGATTATATATATATATATATATATATATATATATATATATATATATACATATATATATATATATATATATATATATATATATATATATATATATATATATATATATACTCATATATACACACATATACACACATACACACACATATATATATATATATATATATATATATATATATATATATATATATATATATATATATATATATATATATATTTCTTTTTCTTTCATACTATTCGCCATTTCCCGCATTAGCGAGGTAGCGTTGAGAATAGAGGACTGGGCCCTTGAGGGAATATCCTCACCTGGGCCCCTTCTCTGTTCCCTCTTTTGGAAAAAAAAAAAAAAAAAAAAAAAAAAATGTAAGAAATGATTTAGAAAACTGAAACTTCTAGCTTGAAATGAAATGAAAAATGACTGTCACATAATGGTTCAACCTCTGGCTATGGAAGAGGGAAATGTATAATTTATTTACACAAACGTCAATAGTAGTTTTCATCAATTTAACCACTGTATCATACTGCCTGGTCCACTTATCTTATCATGAAACAGGAATATTGGCTTATGATATTTCTCAATTATCTTCATTGCACAAAGTATAACCATATCTTGGATACATGAGGGTAGGGAGTTGGTCATGCGCCATAATAAAGCCTTGACAGACCAAAAGTTTATCTGGACCTCAACTTTTCCAGTACATTCATGAAAAACACCTTTTTGCTCTCCATCTCTATCACTTTCAAAAGAAAAAATGCTCCCTTTGATCACATTTCAATGAAAGAATAAGCTTCAATGTGTAAGCTTCATTCTTTTCCAAATTTCACTATTTTCTTGTCAGAGCACCATGTATGAAAACTATCACTCCAGTAACACAACTATAAACATTTACTTCCACTTTAAAAAAGTTCTGGGGAAGTCTGTCTCGATACACTGCGGGTCACTCTACCACCTGGTGAGGTTTGTGTTGCAATGGTTCTTAATTCACAAAAGTAGTAGCATCACTGGTGGGCGGAAGAAAATTCTTGTAACCAAAGCAAGGTTATATATATGTATATATATATATATATATATATATATATATATATATATATATATATATATATATATATATATATATATATATTTTTTTTTTTTTTTTTTTTTTTTTTTTATACCTCGTCGCTGTCTCCCGCGGTTGCGAGGTAGCGCAAGGAAACAGACGAAAGAAATGGCCCAACCCCCCCCATACACATGTATATACATACGTCCACACACGCAAATATACATACCTACACAGCTTTCCATGGTTTACCCCGGACGCTTCACATGCCTTGATTCAATCCACTGACAGCACGTCAACCCCTGTATACCACATCGCTCCAATTCACTCTATTCCTTGCCCTCCTTTCACCCTCCTGCATGTTCAGGCCCCGATCACACAAAATCCTTTTCACTCCATCTTTCCACCTCCAATTTGGTCTCCCTCTTCTCCTCGTTCCCTCCACCTCCGACACATATATCCTCTTGGTCAATCTTTCCTCACTCATTCTCTCCATGTGCCCAAACCATTTCAAAACACCCTCTTCTGCTCTCTCAACCACGCTCTTTTTATTTCCACACATCTCTCTTACCCTTACGTTACTTACTCGATCAAACCACCTCACACCACACATTGTCCTCAAACATCTCATTTCCAGCACATCCATCCTCCTGCGCACAACTCTATCCATAGCCCACGCCTCGCAACCATACAACATTGTTGGAACCACTATTCCTTCAAACATACCCATTTTTGCTTTCCGAGATAATGTTCTCGACTTCCACACATTTTTCAAGGCTCCCAAAATTTTCGCCCCCTCCCCCACCCTATGATTCACTTCCGCTTCTATGGTTCCATCCGCTGACAGATCCACTCCCAGATATCTAAAACACTTCACTTCCTCCAGTTTTTCTCCATTCAAACTCACCTCCCAATTGACTTGACCCTCAACCCTACTGTACCTAATAACCTTGCTCTTATTCATATTTACTCTTAACTTTCTTCTTCCACACACTTTACCAAACTCCGTCACCAGCTTCTGCAGTTTCTCACATGAATCCGCCACCAGCGCTGTATCATCAGCGAACAACAACTGACTCACTTCCCAAGCTCTCTCATCCCCAACAGACTTCATACTTGCCCCTCTTTCCAAGACTCTTGCATTTACCTCCCTAACAACCCCATCCATAAACAAATTAAACAACCATGGAGACATCACACACCCCTGCCGCAAACCTACATTCACTGAGAACAAATCACTTTCCTCTCTTCCTACACGTACACATGCCTTACATCCTCGATAAAAACTTTTCACTGCTTCTAACAACTTGCCTCCCACACCATATAATCTTAATACCTTCCACAGAGCATCTCTATCAACTCTATCATATGCCTTCTCCAGATCCATAAATGCTACATACAAATCCATTTGCTTTTCTAAGTATTTCTCACATACATTCTTCAAAGCAAACACCTGATCCACACATCCTCTACCACTTCTGAAACCACACTGCTCTTCCCCAATCTGATGCTCTGTACATGCCTTCACCCTCTCAATCAATACCCTCCCATATAATTTACCAGGAATACTCAACAAACTTATACCTCTGTAATTTGAGCACTCACTCTTATCCCCTTTGCCTTTGTACAATGGCACTATGCACGCATTCCGCCAATCCTCAGGCACCTCACCATGAGTCATACATACATTAAATAACCTTACCAACCAGTCAACAATACAGTCACCCCCTTTTTTAATAAATTCCACTGCAATACCATCCAAACCTGCTGCCTTGCCGGCTTTCATCTTCCGCAAAGCTTTTACTACCTCTTCTCTGTTTACCAAATCATTTTCCCTAACCCTCTCACTTTGCACACCACCTCGACCCAAACACCCTATATCTGCCACTCTGTCATCAGACACATTCAACAAACCTTCAAAATACTCATTCCATCTCCTTCTCACATCACCACTACTTGTTATCACCTCCCCATTTACGCTCTTCACTGAAGTTCCCATTTGCTCCCTTGTCTTACGCACCCTATTTACCTCCTTCCAGAACATCTTTTTATTCTCCCTAAAATTTACTGATAGTCTCTCACCCCAACTCTCATTTGCCCTTTTTTTCACCTCTTACACCTTTCTCTTGACCTCCTGTCTCTTTCTTTTATACTTCTCCCACTCAATTGCATTTTTTCCCTGCAAAAATCGTCCAAATGCCTCTCTCTTCTCTTTCACTAATACTCTTACTTAATATATATATATATATGTATTTATATATATCCAATTTCTTAGTGGCATTCTTAGCTATTCCCCTTAATATGAGACTTTTGAGAAATAGTGCTATGTATGTTCACTGAGTCAAGAGATAAAATTGCAAAATCGTCAAAGGATAGACGAGAGATGTAAGGAATTTTCGGTAGAGATGTGGGTAGGAACTGGGTATTAGTAGGAATTAAACGTGGCTAGATTTCGGCTAACTTAATGGGATATCTTGTACAAGTCCAAGTTTATTGAGGAATTTGTGTCAAGACGAGATGAAGATCGAATGAGAGGAAAAGGAGAAAAGTTGTCTGGAACAGGACAGAAAGTTTAGAGACACCGTTACTGATTCAGAAAGGTGGGGAGGCTTATCTATCAACAACTACAGAAATAGATCGGTCGGAGAGGAAACTAGTTATTACGAAGAAAAGTCAAGGGGAAAGCCAAAAAAGGGGAGCTTAGAGTTGAGGCCCCGATGCCACACCCTGCTAAAAGTTTTGGATAACTCAAGAGCAACTACGTATGACTCGCGAAAATCTTTCAGAAATGATGACCAGACACTAGTAACATGGGAGAGAATATCACCAGTGGCTTCCGCCTTACGGAAGCCATGCTGTATTCCTTTGCAATGAGAAGCTCCTCAACAAGTTTGGACTTCCCTTCGTCAACAGGCGACGACATAGCTTCGCCATCATTAAATTCCAATCTGCAAATATGAATAAAAGGCTTACCCCTGCATTGCGCCTCTACAACCTATGCTTGTTGATTGCCCCAACCTCAAACACACGAGACACTGAAAAAATTATCTACTCACCAAACTGATCCGACAAGCACTGAATGATCCTACGAAATCAGTTAACGCCGCCTCCATAAACGTACACCCACCTGAAACCAGAATCCCAACATACACGAGTTACTTTTTTTCGTCTATGATATGGACGCCATCGGTCCCTGTAACACGACAAAACGATATACCATCAGCAAGACCTTAATAAATAATAGACCAAAGCATGTAACAATTGGGACTGTTTACGCCGTCAAGTGCGAGAAATATAGATATATTCATGTTTGCCAGACAGGTAAGACTATAACGAAGAGGTGTCATTGGCATCGACATTCAGTGCGTATGGGTAACCACAAAAATGCTATCGCTAAACTTTGTCATGAAAATGATTACCCCATAGATCTTGAAAAATCGCTTCATCTTATACCCCTCTGCTGATTATCCCACATATGACGACATTGAATCTGTCTTAATTGCTAATGATAATAACTTTGATTTGTCCCAAGGAAATTTTAAAGGAGATCCTAGTATTAACGAAATCATTATGAGATGATTGATAAAACACGAAAACATAAAAAATTATTCAAGACACACCCCACTCCAAAGGTCAGGCCCCCACCTCACCCCGATTAATCACTCTCCTTTGCAAGGGATACTATAACACATAGCATACAGTGCCTGGACTAAAAAGATTGCTGTTGCACGGCGAGAACCAAGTGTGATGATGGGATTTATATAACTTTGTTGATTAGCGGCACCTAATACGGTGGATTGTCTCCATGAAAAATGTGGTGTCACATGTATAGATTAATTTCATGTTAAAAGAAATTGTATGAAGTTCTACTGTATATGTATATGTATATATATATATATATATATTGCAGTGGAATTTATTAAAAAAGGGGGTGACTGTATTGTTGACTGGTTGGTAAGGTTATTTGATGTATGTATGACTCATGGTGAGGTGCCTGAGGATTGGCGGAATGCGTGCATAGTGCCATTATACAAAGGCAAAGGGGATAAGAGTGAGTGCTCAAATTACAGAGGTATAAGTTTGTTGAGTATTCCTGGTAAATTATATGGGAGGATATTGATTGAGAGGGTGAAGGCATGTACAGAGCATCAGATTGGGGAAGAGCAGTGTGGTTTCAGAAGTGGTAGAGGATGTGTGGATCAGGTGTTTGCTTTGAAGAATGTATGTGAAAAATACTTAGAAAAGCAAATGGATTTGTATGTAGCATTTATGGATCTGGAGAAGGCATATGATAGAGTTGATAGAGATGCTCTGTGGAAGGTATTAAGAATATATGGTGTGGGAGGCAAGTTGTTAGAAGCAGTGAAAAGTTTTTATCGAGGATGTATGGCATGTGTACGTGCAGGAAGAGAGGAAAGTGATTGGTTCTCAGTGAATGTAGGTTTGCGGCAGGGGTGTGTGATGTCTCCATGGTTGTTTAATTTGTTTATGGATGGGGTTGTTAGGGAGGTGAATGCAAGAGTTTTGGAAAGAGGGGCAAGTATGAAGTCTGTTGGGGATGAGAGAGCTTGGGAAGTGAGTCAGTTGTTGTTCGCTGATGATACAGCGCTGGTGGCTGATTCATGTGAGAAACTGCAGAAGCTGGTGACTGAGTTTGGTAAAGTGTGTGAAAGAAGAAAGTTAAGAGTAAATGTGAATAAGAGCAAGGTTATTAGGTACAGTAGGGTTGAGGGTAAAGTCAATTGGGAGGTAAGTTTGAATGGAGAAAAACTGGAGGAAGTGAAGTGTTTTAGATATCTGGGACTGGATCTGGCAGCGGATGGAACCATGAAAGCGGAAGTGGATCATAGGGTGGGGGAGGGGGCGAAAATTCTGGGGCCTTGAAGAATGTGTGGAAGTCGAGAACATTATCTCGGAAAGCAAAAATGGGTATGTTTGAAGGAATAGTGGTTCCAACAATGTTGTATGGTTGTGAGGCTTGGGCTATGGATATAGTTGTGCGCAGGAGGATGGATGTGCTGGAAATGAGATGTTTGAGGACAATGTGTGGTGTGAGGTGGTTTGATCGACTAAGTAACGTAAGGGTAAGAGAGATGTGTGGAAATAAAAAGAGCGTGGTTGAGAGAGCAGAAGAGGGTGTTTTGAAATGGTTCGGGCACATGGAGAGAATGAGTGAGGAAAGATTGACCAAGAGAATATATGTGTCGGAGGTGGAGGGAACGAGGAGAAGAGGGAGACCAAATTGGAGGTGGAAAGATGGAGTGAAAAAGATTTTGTGTGATCGGGGCCTGAACATGCAGGAGGGTGAAAGGAGGGCAAGGAATAGAGTGAATTGGAGCGATGTGGTATACCGGGGTTGACGTGCTGTCAGTGGATTGAATCAGGGCATGTGGGGCGACTAGGGTAAACCATGGAAAGCTGTGTAGGTATGTATATTTGCTTGTGTGGACGTATGTATATACATGTGTATGGGGGTGGGTTGGGCCATTTCTTTCGTCTGTTTCCTTGCGCTACCTCGCAAACGCGGGAGACAGCGACAAAGCAAAAATATATATATATATATATATATATATATATATAATATATATATATATATATATATATATATATATATATATTCACTGAGAACCAATCACTTTCCTCTCTTCCTACACGTACACATGCCTTACATCCTCGATAAAAACTTTTCACTGCTTCTAACAACTTGCCTCCCACACCATATATTCTTAATACCTTCCACAGAGCATCTCTATCAACTCTATCATATGCCTTCTCCAGATCCATAAATGCTACATACAAATCCATTTGCTTTTCTAAGTATTTCTCACATACATTCTTCAAAGCAAACACCTGATCCACACATCCTCTACCACTTCTGAAACCGCACTGCTCTTCCCCAATCTGATGCTCTGTACATGCCTTCACCCTCTCAATCAATACCCTCCCATATAATTTACCAGGAATACTCAACAAACTTATACCTCTGTAATTTGAGCACTCACTCTTATCCCCTTTGCCTTTGTACAATGGCACTATGCACGCATTCCGCCAATCCTCAGGCACCTCACCATGAGTCATACATACATTAAATAACCTTACCAACCAGTCAACAATACAGTCACCCCCTTTCTTAATAAATTCCACTGCAATACCATCCAAACCTGCTGCCTTGCCGGCTTTCATCTTCCGCAAAGCTTTTACTACCTCTTCTCTGTTTACCAAATCATTTTCCCTAACCCTCTCACTTTGCACACCACCTCGACCAAAACACCCTATATCTGCCACTCTATCATCAGACACATTCAACAAACCTTCAAAATACTCATTCCATCTCCTTCTCACATCACCGCTACTTGTTATCACCTCCCCATTTACGCCCTTCACTGAAGTTCCCATTTGCTCCCTTGTCTTACGCACCCTATTTACCTCCTTCCAGAACATCTTTTTATTTTCCCTAAAATTTACTGATAGTCTCTCACCCCAACTCTCATTTGCCCTTTTTTTCACCTCTTGCACCTTTCTCTTGACCTCCTGTCTCTTTCTTTTATACTTCTCCCACTCAATTGCATTTTTTCCCTGCAAAAATCTTCCAAATGCCTCTCTCTTCTCTTTCACTAATACTCTTACTTCTTCATCCCACCACTCACTACCCTTTCTAAACAGCCCACCTCCCACTCTTCTCATGCCACAAGCATCTTTTGCGCAATCCATCACTGATTCCCTAAATACATCCCATTCCTCCCCCACTCCCCTTACTTCCATTGTTCTCACCTTTTTCCATTCTGTACACAGTCTCTCCTGGTACTTCCCCACACAGGTCTCCTTCCCAAGCTCACTTACTCTCACCACCTTCTTCACCCCAACATTCACTCCTCTTTTCTGAAAACCCATACTAATCTTCACCTTAGCCTCCACAAGATAATGATCAGACATCCCTCCAGTTGCACCTCTCAGCACATTAACATCCAAAAGTCTCTCTTTCGCACGCCTGTCAATTAACACGTAATCCAATAACGCTCTCTGGCCATCTCTCCTACTTACATAAGTATACTTATGTATATCTCGCTTTTTAAACCAGGTATTCCCAATCATCAGTCCTTTTTCAGCACATAAATCTACAAGCTCTTCACCATTTCCATTTACAACACTGAACACCCCATGCATACCAATTATTCCCTCAACTGAATGTAGGTTTGCGGCAGGGGTGTGTGATGTCTCCATGGTTGTTTAATTTGTTTATGGATGGGGTTGTTAGGGAGGTAAATGCAAGAGTCCTGGAAAGAGGGGCAAGTATGAAGTCTGTTGGGGATGAGAGAGCTTGGGAAGTGAGTCAGTTGTTGTTCGCTGATGATACAGCGCTGGTGGCTGATTCATGTGAGAAACTGCAGAAGCTGGTGACTGAGTTTGGTAAAGTGTGTGGAAGAAGAAAGTTGAGAGTAAATGTGAATAAGAGCAAGGTTATTAGGTACAGTAGGGGTGAGGGTCAAGTCAATTGGGAGGTGAGTTTGAATGGAGAAAAACTGGAGGAAGTGAAGTGTTTTAGATATCTGGGAGTGGATCTGTCAGCGGATGGAACCATGGAAGCGGAAGTGGATCATAGGGTGGGGGAGGGGGCGAAAATTTTGGGAGCCTTGAAAAATGTGTGGAAGTCGAGAACACTATCTCGGAAAGCAAAAATGGGTATGTTTGAGGGAATAGTGGTTCCAACAATGTTGTATGGTTGCGAGGCGTGGGCTATGGATAGAGATGTGCGCAGGAGGATGGATGTGCTGGAAATGAGATGTTTGAGGACAATGTGTGGTGTGAGGTGGTTTGATCGAGTAAGTAACGTAAGGGTAAGAGAGATGTGTGGAAATAAAAAGAGCGTGGTTGAGAGAGCAGAAGAGGGTGTTTTGAAATGGTTTGGGCACATGGAGAGAATGAGTGAGGAGAGATTGACCAAGAGGATATATGTGTCGGAGGTGGAGGGAACGAGGAGAAGAGGGAGACCAAATTGGAGGTGGAAAGATGGAGTGAAAAAGATTTTGTGTGATCGGGGCCTGAACATGCAGGAGGGTGAAAGGAGGGCAAGAAATAGAGTGAATTGGAGTCATGTGGTATACAGGGGTTGACGTGCTGTCAGTGGATTGAAGCAAGGCATGTGAAGCGTCTGGGGTAAACCATGGAAAGCTGTGTAGGTATGTATATTTGCGTGTGTGGACGTGTGTATGTACATGTGTATGGGGGGGGGGGTTGGGCCATTTCTTTCGTCTGTTTCCTTGCGCTACCTCGCAAACGCGGGAGACAGCGACAAAGTATAAAAAAAAAAAAAAAAAAAATATATATATATATATATATATATATATATATATATATATTTATGCATATAACCATGATGAGAAAAAAGGAGAGATTTGTAGTATGTTTGAGGAAATGAACCTGAATGTTTTGGCTCTGAGTGAAACGAAGCTCAAGGGTAGAGTGGAAGAATGGTTTGGGAATGGCTGGGGAGTAAAGTCAAGAGTTAGTGAGAGGACAAGAACAAGGGAAGGAGTGGCACTACTCCTGAGAAATGAGTTGTGGGAGTATATGATAGAGTGTAAGAAAGTAAATTCTAGATTAATATGGGTAAAACTGAAAGTTGATGGGGAAAAATGGATGAATATTGGTGCATATGCACCTGGGCATGAGAAGAAAGATCATGAGACGCAAGTGTTTTGTGAGCAGCTGAATGAGTGTGTTAGTGGTTTTGATGCATAAGACCGGGTTATAGTGATGGGTGATTTGAATGCAAAGGTGAGTAATGTGGCAGTTGATGGAATAATCGGTGTACATGGGATGTTCAGTGTTGTAAATGGAAATGGTGAAGAGCTTGTAGATTTATGTGCTGAAAAAGGACTGATTGGGAATACATAGTTTAAAAAGCGATATATGCATAAGTATACGTATGTAAGTAGGAGGGATGGCCAAAGAGCGGTATTGGATTACGTGTTAATCGATAGTCTCGCGAAAGAGAGACTTTTGGATGTAAATGTGCTGAGAGGTGCAACTGGAGGTATGTGTGATCATTATCTTGTGGAGGCGAAGGTGAAGATTTGTAGGGGTTTTCAGAAAAGAAGAGAGAATGTTGGGGTGAAGAGAATGGTGAGGGTAAGTGAGCTTGGGAAGGAGACTTGTGCGAGGAAGTACTAGGAGAGACTGAGTACAGAATGGAAAAAGGTGAAAACAAAGGAGGTAAGGGGAGTAGGGGTGGAATGGGATGTATTTAGGGAAGCAGTGATGGCTTGCTCAAAAGATGCTTGTGGCATGAGAAGAGTGGGAGGTGGGTTAATTAGAAAGGGTAGTGAGTGCAGGGATGAAGAAGTAAGGTGAGAGAGAAGAGAGAGGCATTTGGACGACTTTTGCAGGGAAAAAATGCAAATGAGTGGTAGATGTATAAAAGAAAGAAGCAGGAGGTCAAGAGATAGGTGCAAGAGGGGAAAAAGAGAGCAAATGAGTGTTGGGGTGAGAGAGTATCAATAAATTTTAGGGAGAATAAAAAGATGTTTTGGAAGGAGGTAAATAAAGTGCGTAAGGCAAGGGAGCTAATGGGAACCTCAGTGAAGAGGGCTAATGGGGAGGTGATAACAAATAGTGGTGATGTGAAAAGGAGATGGAGTGAGTATTTTGAAGGTTTGTTGAATGTCTTTGATGACAGAGTAGCAGACATAGGGTGTTTTGGTCGAGGTGGTGTTCAAAGTGAGAGGATTAGGGAAAATGATTTGGTAAACAGTGAAGAGGTAGTAAAAGCTTTGCCGAAGATGAAAGCCGGTAAGGCATCAGGTTTGGATGGTATTGCAGTGGAATTTATTAAAAAAGGGGGTGACTGTATTGTTGACTGGTTGGTAAGGTTATTTAATGTATGTATGATTCAAGGTGAGGTTCCTGAGGATTGGCGGAATGCTTGCATAGTGCCATTGTAGAAAGGCAATGATGATAAGAGTGAGTGCGAAAATTACAGAGGTATACGTTTTTTGAGTATTCCTGGTAAAATATATGGGAGGATATTGATTGAGAGGGTGAAGGCATGTACAGAGCATCAGACTGGGGAAGAGCAGTGTGATTTCAGAAGTGGTAGAGGATGTGTGGATCAGGTGTTTGCTTTGAAGAATGTATGTGAGAAATACTTGGAAAAGCAAATGGATTTGTATGTAGTATTTATGGATCTGGAGAAGGCATTTGATACAGTTGATAGAGATGCACAAAAGATGCTTGTGGCATGTGAAGCGTGGGAGGTGGGTTGATTAGAAAGGGTAGTGAGTCGTGGGATGAAGAAGTAAGATTATTAGTGAAAGAGAAGAGAGAGGCATTTGGACGATTTTTGCAGGGAAAAAATGCAAATGAGTGGGATATGTATAAAAGAAAGAGACTGGAGGTCAAGAGAAAGGTGCAAGAGGTGAAAAAGAGGACAAATGAGAGTTAGGGTGAGAGAGTATCTTTAAATTTTAGGGAAAATAAAAAGATGTTCTGGAAGGAGGTAAATAAAGTGCGTAAGACAAGCGAGCAAATGGTAACTTCAGTGAAGGGGGCTAATGGGGAGTTGATAACAAGTAGTGGTGATGTGAGAAGGAGATGGAGTGAGTATTTTGAAGGTTTATTGAGTGTCTTTGATGATAGAGTAACAGATATACGGTGTTTTGGTCGAGGTGGTGTTCACAGTGAGAGGGTTAGGGAAAATGATTTGGTAAACAGAGAAGAGGTAGTAAAAGCTTTGCGGAAGATGAAAGCCGGTAAGGCATCAGGTTTGGATGGTATTGCAGTGGAATTTATTAAAAAAGTGGGTGACTGTATTGTTGACTGGTTGGTAAGGTTATTTAATGTATGTATGATTCAAGGTGAGGTGCCTGTGGATTGGCGGAATGCTTGCATAGTGCCATTGTAGAAAGGCAAGGATGATAAGAGTGAGTGCGAAAATTACAGAGGTATAAGTTTTTTTAGTATTCCTGGTAAATTGTATGTGAGGGTATTGATTCAGAGGGTGAAGGCATGTACAGAGCATGAGATTGGGGAAGAGCAGTGTGGTTTCAGAAGTGGTAGAGGATGTGTGGATCAGGTGTTTCCTTTGAAGAATGTATGTGAGAAATACTTAGAAAAGCAAATCGATTTGTATGTAGCATTTATGGATCTGGAGAAGCCATATGACAGAGTTGATAGAGATGCACAAAAGATGCTTGTGGCATGAGAAGCTTGGGAGGTGGTTTGATTAGAAAGGGTAGTGAGTCGTTGGATGAAGAAGTAAGATTATTAGTGAAAGAGAAGAATGAGGCATTTGCACCATTTTTTAGGGCAAAAATGCAAATGAGTGGGAGATGTATAAAAGAAAGAGACTGGAGGTCAAGAGAAAGGTGAAAGAGGTGAAAAAGAGGGCAAATGAGAGTTAGAATGAGAGAGCATCTTTAAATTTCAGGGAGAATAAAAAGATTTTCTGGAAGGAGGTAAATAAAGTGCGTAAGACAGCGAGCAAATGGTAACTTCAGTGAAGGGGGCTAATTAGGAGGTGATAACAAGTAGTGGTGATGTGAGAAGAAGATGGAGTGAGTATTTTGAAGGTTTGTTGAATGTGTTTGATGATAGAGTAGCAGATATAGGGTGTTTTGGTCGAGGCGGTGTGCAAAGTTAGAGGGTTAGGGAAAATGGTTTGGTAAACAGAGAAGAGGTAGTAAAAGCTTTGCGGAAGATGAAAGCCGGCAAAGCAGCAGATTTGGATGGTATTGCAGTGGAATTTATTTAAAAAGGGGGTGACTATATTGTTGACTTGTTGGTAATGATATTTAATGTATGTATGATACATGGTGGGGTGCCTGAGGATTGGCGAAATGCGTGCATAGTGCCATTGTACAAAGGCAAAGGGGATAAGAGTGAGTGCTCAAATTACAGAGGTATAAGTTTGTTGAGTATTCCTGGTAAATTATATGGTAAGGTATTGATTGAGAGGGTGAAGGCATGTACAGAGCATCAGATTGGGGAAGAGCAGTGTGGTTTCAGAAGTGGTAGAGGATGTGTGAATCAGGTGTTTGCTTTGAACAATATATGTGAGAAATACTTAGAAAAGCAAATGGATTTGTATGTAGCATTTATGGATCTGGAGAAAGCATATGATAGAGTTAATAGAGATGCTCTCTGGAAAGTACTAAGAATATATGGTGTGGGAGGCAAGTTGTTAGAAGCAGTGAAAAGTTTGTATCGAGGATATAAGGCATGTGTACGTGTAGGAAGAGAGGAAAGTGATTGGTTATTAGTGAATGTAGGTTTGCGGAAGGGGTGTGTGATGTCTCCATGGTTGTTTAATTTGTTTGTAGATGGGGTTGTTAGGGAGGTGAATGCAAGAGCTTTTGGAATGAGGGGCAAGTATGAAGTCTGTTGTGGATGAGAGAGCTTGGGAAGTGAGTCAGTTGTTGTTCGCTGATGATACAGCGCTGGTTGCTGATTCATATAAGAAACTGCAGAAGATGGTGACTAAGTTTCGTAAAGTGTGTGAAAGAAGAAAGTTGAGAGTAAATGTGAGTAAGAGCAAGGTTATTAGATACAGTAGGGTTGAGGGTCAAGAAAATTGGGAGGTGAGTTTGAATGGAGAAAAACTGGAGGAAGTAAAGTGTTTTAGATATGTGGGAGTGGATCTGGCAGCGAATGAAATCATGGAAGCGGAAGTGAATCATAGGCTGGGGGAGGGGGCGAAAGTTCTGGTAACTTTAAAGAATGTTTGGAAGTCGAGAACATTATCTCCGAAAGCAAAAATGGGTATGTTTGCAGGAATACTGGTTCCAACAATGTTGTAGGGTTGCGAGGCGTGGGCTATAGATAGAGTTGTGCGCAGGATGGTGGATGTGCAGGAAATGAGAGGTTCGAGGACAATATATGGTGTGAGGTGGTTTGATCGAGTATGTAATGTCAGGGTAAGAGAGATGTGTGTAAATAAAAAGAGTGTGGTTGAGAGAGCAGAAGTGGGTGTTTTGAGATGGTTTGCTCACATTGAGAGAATGAGTGAGGAAACATTGACCAGGAGGATATATGTCACAGACTTGGAGGGATCGAGGAGAAGTGGGAGACCAAATTGGAGGTGGAAAGATGGAGTGAAAAAGATTTTAAGTGATCGGGGCCTGAACATGCACTAGGGTGAAAGGCGTGCAAGGAATAGAGTGAATTGGAACGATATGATATACCGGGGTCGACGTGCTGTCAATGGATTGAGCCAGGGCATGTGAATCGTCTGGGGTAAACCATAAAAAGTTGTGTGGGGCCTGGATACGGAAAGGGAGCTGTGGTTTCGGTGAATTATTACATGACAGCTCGAGACTGAATGTGAACGAATGGGGCCTTTGCTGTCTTTTCCTAGCGCTACCTCGAACATATGAGGGGGGAGGGGGTTGATATTTCATATACGGGGAGGAGGAGATGGAAATAAAAAAAGGCAAAAACTATGAATTATGTACATGTGTTTATATGTGTATGTCTGTGTGTGTATGTATATGTATACATTGGGTTGTATAGGTATGTATATTTGCGTGCGTGTGTGGACGTGTATGTATATATATGTGTAAGTGGGTGGGTTGGGCCATTCTTTCGTCTGTTTACTTGCGCTACCTCGCTAACCCGGGAGACAGCGATAAAGCAAAATGAATAAATATATATATATATATATATATATATATATATATATATATATATATATATATATATATATATATATATATATATATATATATATATATATATATATATATATATATATTTATATATATATATATATATATATATATATATATATATATACATATATATATATATATATATATATATATATATATATATATATATATATAAATATATATATATATTTTTTTTTTCTTTTTTTTTTTTTCCTTTGTCGCTGTCTCCCGCGTTTGCTAGGTAGCGCAATGAAACAGACGAAAGAAATGGCCCAACCCACCCCCATACACATGTATATACATACGTCAACACACGCAAATATACATACCTATACAGCTTTCCATGGTTTACCCAGACGCTTCACATGCCCTGATTCAATCGACTGACAGCACGTCAACCCCGGTATACCAAATCGATCCAATTCCCTCTATTCCTTGCCCTCCTTTCACCCTCCTGCATGTTCAGGCCCGATCACACAAAATCTTTTTCACTCCATCTTTCCACCTCCAATTTGGTCTCCCACTTCTCCTCGTTCCCTACACCTACGACACATATATCCTCTTGGTGAATCTCTCCTCACTAATTCTCTCCATGTGCCCAAACCATTTCAAAACACCCTCTTCTGCTCTCTCAACCACGCTCTTTTTATTTTCACATATCTCTCTTACCCTCACGTTACTTAGTCGATCAAACCACCTCACACCACACATTGTCCTCAAACATCTCATTTCCAGCACATCCAACCTCCTGCGCACAACTATATCCATAGCCCACGCCTCGCAACCATACAACATTGTTGGAACCACTTTTCCTTCAAACATACGAATTTTTGCTTTCCGATATAATGTTCTCGACTTCCACACATTCTTCAAGGCTCCCAAGATTTTCGCCCCCTCTCCCAACCCTATGATGCACTTCCGCTTCCATGGCTCCATCCGCTGCCAGATCCACTCCCAGATATCTAAAACACTTTACTTCCTCCAGTTCTTCTCCATTCAAACTTACCTCCGAATTGACTTGACCCTCAACCCTACTGTACCTAATAACCTTACTCTCATTCACAGTTACTCTTAACTTTCTTCTTTCACACACTTAACCAAACTCAGTCACCAGCTTCTGCAGTTTCTTACATGAATCAGCCACCAGCGCTGTATCATCAGCGAACAACAACTGACTCACTTCCCAAGCTCTCTCATCCCCAACAGACTTCATACTTGCCCCTCTTTCCAAAACTCTTGCATTCACCTCCCTAACAACCCCATCCATAAAAAAAATCAAACAACCATGGAGACATCACACACCCCTGCCGCAAACCTACATTCACTGAGAACCAATCACTTTCCTCTCTTCCTACACGTACACATGCCTTACATCCTCGATAAAAACTTTTCACTGCTTCTAACAACTTGCCTCCCACACCATATATTTTTAATACCTTCCACAGAGCATCTCTATCAACTCTATCATATGCCTTCTCCAGATCCATAAATGCTACATACAAATCCATTTGGTTTTCGAAGTATATCTCACATATATTCTTCAAAGCAAACATCTGATCCACACACCCTCTACTACTTCTGAAACCACACTGTTCTTCCCCTATCTGAAGCTCTGTACATGCCTTCACCCTCTCGATCAATACCTTCCCATATAATTTACCAGGAATACTCAACAAACTTATACCTCTGTAATTTGGAGCATTCACTCTTACACCCTTTGCCTTTGTACAATGGCATCTATGCACAACATTCCGCCAATTCCTCAGGCACCTCACCATGAGTCATACAATTACATTAAATAACCTACCACCCGTCCAAT
>NC_092238.1:48855479-48864394 GCF_036320965.1 Panulirus ornatus | reverse complement strand
AAATTCCTCAGGGATATATATATATATATATATATATATATCCTGGGGATAGGGGAGAAAGAATACTTTCCAAGCATTTCCTCACGTCTCGTAGAAGTGACTAAAGGATACGGGAGCGAGGGGCTGGAAGCCCTCCCCTCCTTGTATTTTTTAATTTCTAAAAGGGGAAACAGAAGATAAAGTCCCGCGGCGAGCGCTCATTTTTCTCGAAGGCTCAAATCTGGGTGTCTAAATGTATGTGGATGTAACAAAGATAAAAAAATGAATGATAGGTAGTACGTTTGACAAGAGGAGCCCCATGTTTTGGTCTGAGTGAAACAAAGCTCAACAGTAGAGAGGAAGAGTGTTTGGAAATGTCTTGGGAGTAAAATCGGGTTTAAGCAGTAGCACTATTCCTGAAACAGGAGTGGTGGGAATATGTGAAAGAGTGTAAGAAAGTAAACTCTGGATTGATATGGGTAAAACTGAGAGTCGATGGAGAGAGACGGGTGATTATTTGTGCATATGCACCTGGGCATGAGAAGAAAGATCATGAGAGGCAGCTGAATGAGTGTCTTAGTGGTTTTAATGCACAAGACCGGGTTACAGTGATGGGTGTTTTGAATGCAAATGTGAGTAATGTGGCAGTTGAGAGAATAATTGTTGTACATGGGGTGTTGAGTGTTGTAAATGGAAATGGTGAAGAGCTTGGGGATTTATGTGCTGAAAAAGAACTTGTGATTGAGAATACCTGGTTTAAAAAGAGAGATATACATAAGTATATGTATGTAAGTAGGAGAAGTGTCCAGAGACCGTAATTGGATTACGTTTTCATTGATAGGCGAGCGAAAGAGAGACTCTTGGAAGTCTATGTGCTGAGAGGAGCAACTGGAGGGATGTCAGATCATTAATTTTGTGGAGGTGAAGGCTAAGATTTGTAGAAGTTATCAAAAAAGAAGAGAAAATGTTGGTGCGAAGAGAGTAGTGAGAGTAAGTGAGATTGGGAAGGAGACTTGTGTCAGGAAGTACCAGAATGGAAAAAGGTGAGTACAGAATGGAAAAAGGTGAGAACAAAGGACGTTAGGGTAGTGGGGGAGGAATAGGATGTATTTAGGGAAGCAGTGATGGCTTGCGCAAAAGATACTTGTGACATGAGAAGCATGGGAGGTGGGAAGGTTAGAAAGGGTAGTGAGTGGTGGGATGAAGAAGTGAGATTATTAGTGAAAGAGAAGATAGAGGCAATTGGAAGATTTTTGCAGGGAAATAATGCAAATGACTTGGAGATGTATAAAAGAAAGAGACAGGAGGTCAAGAGAAAGTTGTAAGAAGTGAAAATCAGGGCAAATGAGAATTGGGGTGTGAGAGTATCATTAAAATTTAGGGAATAGAAATATGTTTTGGAAGGAGGTAAATAAAGTGCGTAAGACACGGGAACAAATGGGAACGTTAGTGAAGGGGCCTAATGGGGAGGTGATGACAAGTAGTGGTGATGTGAGAAGGAAATGGAGTGAGTAATTTGAAGGTTTGTTAAATATGTTTGATGATAGAGTGGCACATACAGGGTGTTTTGGTCGAGGTGGAGTGCAAAGTGAGAGGGTTAGGGAGAATGATTTGGTAAACGGAGAAGAGGTAGTAAAAGCTTTGCGTAAGATGAAGGCAACGGGTTTGGATTGTATTGCATTGGAATTTATAAAAGAAGGGGGTGACTGTATTGTTGGCTGATTGGTAATGTTATTTAATGTATGTATGACTCACGGTGAGGTGCCTGAAGATTGGTGGAATGCTTTCTTGGAGCCATTTTACAAAGGCAAAGGGGATTAAAGTGAGTGCTCAAATTTCAGAGGTATAAGTTTCCTGAGTATTCTATGGAAATTATATTGAAGGGTATTGATTCAGAGAGTGAAGGGTGGAAGTGTTGTAATTGAGATTTTTGACGATATTATGTGGTGCATGGTGGTTTGATCGAGTAAGATTGGGTAAGAGCAGTGTGGTTTCAGAAGTGGTAGAGGATATGTGGATCAGGAGTTTACTTTGAAGAATGAATGTGAGAAATACTTAGAGAAGCAAATGGATTTGTATGTAGTATCTATGGATCTTGACAAGAAATATGATAGAGTAGATGGAGATGCTCTGTGGAAGGTATTAGGAATAGATGGTGTGGGAGGCAAGTTGTTAGAAGCAGTGAAAACTTTTTATCGAGGATGCAAAGCATGTGTACGTGTAGAAAGAGAGGAAAGTGGTTGGTTCTCAGTGAATGTTGGTTTGCGGCAGGGTTCCGTGATGTCTCCATGGTTGTTTGATTTGTTTAAGGATGGGTTGTTAGGGAGCTGAATGCAAGTTTTGGAAAGAGGGGCAATTATGCAGTCTGTTGTGGATGAGAGAGCTTGGGAAGTGATTCATCTGTTGTTAGCTGATGATACAGCGCTGGTGGCTGATTTGTGTGAGAAACTGTAGACTCTGGTGACTGAGTTTGGTAAAGTGTATGAAAGAAGAAAGATGAGAGTAAATGTGAGTAAGAGCAAGGTTATTAGGTTCAGGAGGGTTGAGGGACAAATCAACTGGGAGGTAAGTTTAAATGGAAAAAAAAAACTTGAGAAGTAAAGTGTTTGAGATATCTGGGAGTGGATTTGGCAGCGGTTGGAACCATGGAAGCGGAAGTGAATCATAGGGTGGGGTAGGAGGCAAAGGTTATTGAAAAATGAATGGAAGTCGAGAATATTATCTCGTAAAGCAAAAATGGGTATGTTTGAAGGAACAGTGGTTTCAACAATCTTGTATGTTTGCGAGGCGTGGGCTATAGATGGAGTTGTGCGGAGGAGGGTGGAAGTGTTGGAATTGAGATTTTTGACGACAATATGTGGTGCATGGTGGTTTGATCGAGTAAGTAATGATAGCGTAAGAGAGACTTGTAGTAATAAAAAGAGTGTGATTGAGAGAGCACAAGAGGATGTTTTGAAGTGGTTTGGTCACATGGAGAGAATGAGTGAGGAAAGATTTACCAAAACGATATATGTGTCGGATGTGCAGGGAACGAGGAGACGTGGGAGACCAAATTGGAGGTGGAAAGATGGAGTGAAAAAGATTTTAAGTGATCGGGGCCTGAATATGAAGGAGGGTGAAAGGCGCGCAATGAATAGACTGAATTGAAACGATGTGGTATACCGGGGTCGACGAGCTGTCAATAGATTGAACCACGGCATGTGAAGCGTCTGTGGTAAACCATGGAAAGTTCCGTGGGGCGGGATGTGGAAAGGGAGCTGTGGTATCGGTGCATTATTACATGACAGCTAGACACTGAGTTTGAACGAATATGGCCTTTGTTGTCTTTTCCTAGCCCTTCCTCGTGCACATGATTTGGGGGAGGGGGCTGTTATTTCATGTTTAGTGGGGTTGCGATGGGAATGAATAGAGGCAGAATATGATCTATGTACATGTGTATATATATGTATATGTCTGTTTCTGTATATGTATGTATACGTTGAGATGTATAGGTATGTATATTTGCGTGTGTGGACGTGTATGTATATACATGTGTATGTGGATGTGTATGTATATACATGTGTATGTGGGTGGGTTGGGCCATTCTTTCGTTTCTTTCCTTGCGGTACCTCGCTAAAGCGGGAGACAGTGACAAAGCAAAATAAAATTATAAAAAGAGTGTGACTGAGAAAGCAGAAGAGGATGTTTTGAAGTGGTTTGGTCACATGGAGAGAATGAGTGAGGAAAGATTTAGGAAGACGATATATGTGTCAGATGTGGAGGAACGAGGATAAGTGGGAGACCAAATTGGAGGTGGAAAGATGGAGTGAAAAAGATTTTGAGTGATCGGGGCCTGAACATGAGGGAGGGTGGAAGTCGAGCAAGGAATAGACTGAATTGAAACGATGTGGTATATCAGGGTCGACGTGTTGTCAATGCATTGAACCACGGCATGTGAAGCGTCTGTGGTAAACAATGGATAGTTCCTTGGAGCCTGGATGTGGAAAGGGAGCTGTGGTTTCGATTGCGAAGGAGGGTGGATGTGCTGAAAATGAGATGCTTGAGGACAATATGTGGTGTGAGGTGTTTTCATCGAGTAAGTAATGATAGGTTAAGAGATATGTGTGGTAATAAAAAGAGTGTGGTTGATAGAGCAGAAGAGGGTGTTTTGAAATGGTATGGTCACATGGAGAGAATGAGTGAGGAAAGATTGACAAAAACGATATATATGTCGGATGTGCAGGGAACGAGGAGAAGTGGGAGACCAAATTGGAAGTGGAAAGATAGAATGAAAAAGATTTTGAGTGATCGGGGCCTGAACATACAGAAGGGTGAAAGTCATGCAAGGAATAGAGTGTTATACCGGAGTCGACCTGCTGTCAATGGATTGAACCAAGGCATGTTAAGCGTGTGGGGTAAACCATAGAAAGTTCTGTGGAGCCTGGATGTGGAAAGGGAGCTGTGGCTTCGGTAAATTATTACATGACAGCTAAAGACTGAGTGTGAGTAAATGTGGCCTTTGTTGTCTTTTCCTAGCGCTATCTAGCACACATGAGGGGGAAGGGCGTTGTTATTTCATGTGTGGCGGGGTAGTGATGGTAATGAATAAGGGCAGACAGTATGAATTATGTACATGTGTATATATGTATATGTCTGTGTGTATATATATATATATATATATATATATATATATATATATATATATATATATATATATATATATATATATATATATATATATATATATTATATATATATATATATATATATATATATATATATATATATATATATATATATATATATATATATATATATATATATATATATATATATATATATATATATATATATATATATATATATATATATATATATATATATATATATATACCTCTGAAATTTGAGCACTCACTTTAATCCGCTTGCCTTTGTAAAATGGCTCTAAGAAAGCATTCCACCAATCTTCAGGCACCTCACCGTGAGTCATACATACATTAAATAACATTACCAATCAGCCAACAATACAGTCACCCCCTTCTTTTATAAATTCCAATGCAATACAATCCAAACCCGTTGCCTTCATCTTACGCAAAGCTTTTACTACCTCTTCTCCGTTTACCAAATCATTCTCCCTAACCCTCTCACTTTGTACACCACCTCGACCAAAACACCCTATATGTGCCACTCTATCATCAAACGTATTTAACAAACCTTCAAATTACTCACTCCATTTCCTTCTCACATCACCACTACTTGTCATCACCTCCCCATTAGGCCCCTTCACTAACGTTCCCATTTGTTCCCGTGTCTTACGCACTTTATTTACCTAATTCCAAAACATCTTTCTGTTCTCTAAAATTTAATGATACTCTCACACCTCAATTCTCATTTGCCTGATTTTCACTTCTTACAACTTTCTCTTGACCTCCTGTCTCTTTCTTTATACATCTCCCAGTCATTTGCATTATTTCCCTGCAAAAATCTTCCAATTGCCTCTATCTTCTCTTTCACTAATAATCTTACTTCTTCATCCCACCACTCACTACCCTTTCTAATCTTCCCACCTCCCATGCTTCTCATGTCACAAGAATCTTTTGCGCAAGCTATCACTGCTTCCCTAAATACATCCTATTCCTCCCCCACTACCCTAACGTCCTTTGTTCTCACCTTTTTCCATTCTGTACTCACCTTTTTCCATTCTGGGTTGGGCCATTTCTTTCGTCGGTTTCCTTGCGCTACCTCGCAAACGCGGGAGACATCGACAAAGCAAAATAAATAAGAAGAAAAATATATATATATATATATATATATATATATATATATATATATATATATATATATATATATATATATATATATATATATATATATATATATATATATATATATATATATGTATTACTACTCCCGAAACATTAGTGGTGGGAGTATTTGATAGATTGTAAGAAAGTAAACTCTAGATTGATATGGGTAAAACTGAAAGTGGACGGAGAGAGATGGGTGATTATTGGTGCATAAGCACCTGGGCATGAGAAGAAAGATCATGAGAGGCGACTGTTTTGGGAGTAGCTGAGCAATGTGTTAGTAGTTTTGATGCACGAGACCGGGTGAAAGTGATAGGTGATTTGAATGCAAAGGTGAGTAATGTAGTAGTTAAGGGAATAATTGGTGTACAAGGGTGTTCAGTGTTGTGAATGGAAATGGTGAAGAGCTTCTGGATTTATTTGCTGAAAAAAGACTGGTGATTGGGAATACCTGGTTTAAAAATGGAGATATAAATAAGTGTACTTATGTAGGTGGGAGAAATGGTTAGAGAGCGTTATTTCATTATGTGTAAATTCATAAGCGCGCGAAAGAGAGACTTTTGGATGTTAATGTGCTGAGAGGTGCAACTGGATGGATGTCTGGTCATTATGTTGTGGACGCGTAGCTGAAGATTTGTAGAGGTTTTCAGAAAAGAAGAGAGAATGTTGGGGTGAAGAGATTGGTGAGAGAAAGTGAGCTTGGGAAGGAGACTTGTGTCTGGAAGTATCAGGAGAGACTGAGTACTAAATGGAAAAAGTTGAGAGCGAAGGAGGTAAGGGGAGTGGGGGAGGAATGGGATGTATTTGGGGCAGTACTGATGGTTTGCGCAAAAGATGCTATGACATGAGAAGCATGGGAGGTGGGCAGATCAAAAAGGGTAGTGAGTGGTGGGATGAAGAAGTAAGATTATTAGTGAAAGAGATGAGAGGGTATTTGGACGATTTTTGCTGGGTAATAATACAATCACTGGGAGATGTATAAAAGAAAGAGGCAGGAGGTAAAGAGAAAGGTGCAAGAGATGAAAAAGACGGCAAATTAGAATTGGGGTGAGAGAGTATCATTAAATTTTAGAGAGAATAAAAAGATGTTTTGGAAGGAGGTAAATAAAGTGCATAAGACAAGTGAACAAATGGGAACATCACTGAAGGGGGCTAATGGGGAGGTGATAACAAGTAGTGGTGATATGAGAAGGAGCTGCAGGGAATATTTTGAAGGTTTGTTGAATGTGTTTGATGATAGATTGGCAGATATAGGGTATTTAGGTCGAGGTGGTGTGCAAAGTGAGAGGGTTAGGAAGAATAGTTTGGTAAACAGAGAAGAGGTAGTAAAAGCTTTGCGGAAGATGAAAGCCGTCAAGGCAGTGGGTTTGGATGGTATTCCAGCAGAATCTATTAGAAAAGAGGGTGACTCTATTGTTGAATGTTTGTAAGGTTATTTGATGTATGTATGACTTATGGTGAGGTGCCTGAGGATAGGCGAAACGCATGCATGGTGCCATTGTACAAAGGTAAAGGGGAGGGATATCAGTGAGTGCTCAAATTACAGAGGTATTAGTTTTTTAATATTCCTGTTAAATTATATGGGAGGGTATTGATTGAGAGGGTGAAGGCATGTACAAAGCATCAGACTGGGGAAGATCAGTGTGATTTCAAATGTGGTAGAGGATGTGTGGATCAGGTGTTTGCTTTGAAGAATGTATGTGAAATACCAAGAAAAGCAAATGGATTTATTCGTAGCATTTATGGATCTGGAGAAGGCATATAATTGAGTTGATAGAGATGCTCTGTGGAAGGTATTAAAAATATATAGTGTGGGAGGGAAGTTGTTAGAAGCAGTGAAAATTTATTATCGAGGATATAAGCCATGTGTGCAAGTGTGAAGAGATGAAAGTGATTGGTACTCAGTGAATGTTAGTTTGCGGAAGGGATGCGTGATGTCTCCATGGTTGTTTAATTTGTTTATGGATGGGGATGTTAGGGGTGTAAATGCAAGAGTTTTGGAAAGATGGGTAGGTATGCAGTCTGTTGTGGATGAGAGAGCTTTGAAAGTGAGTCAGTTGTTGTTCGTTGATATTACAGGGCTAGAGATTAATTCGGGTGAGAAACTGCAGAAGCTAGCGACTGAGTTTTGTAAAGTGTGTGAAAGAAGAACGCTGAAAGTAACTGTGAATACAAGCAAGATTATTAGGTAGAGTAGGGTTGAGGGACAAGTCAATCAGGGGGTAAGTTTAAATGGAGAAAACCTCTAGGAAGTGAAGTGTTTATATATCTTGGAGTGGATTTGGCAGCGAATGTAACCATGGAAGCAAAAGTGAACCCTAGGGAGGGCGAGGGGACAAAAGATTTGGTAGCGTTGAAAAATGCGTGGAAGTTGAGAACTTTATCTTGGAAAGCAAAAATAGGTAAGTTTGAAAGAATAGTTGTTCCAACAATGTTATATAGTTGCACTGTGTTGGCTATGAGATGAGATGTTTGAAGACAATATGTGGTGTGAGGTGGTTTGAACGACTAAGTAATGAAAGAGTAAGAGATATGTGTGATAATGAAAAGAATGTGGTTGAGAGAGCAGAATAGGGTGTTTTCAAATGGTTTGATCACATGGAGAGAATGGGTGAGGAAAGATTGACCAAGAGGATATATGTGTCAGAGGTGGAGGGAACGAGGAGAAGTGGGAAACCAAACTGGAGGTTGAAAAATGGAGTGAAAATGATTTTAAGAAATCGGGGCCTGATATGCAGGAGGGTGAAAGGCGTGCAAGGAATAGAGTTAATTGGAACGATGTGGTATACCAGGGTAGACGTGGTGTCAATGGATTGAACCATGTCATGTGAAGCCTCTGGGGTAAACAATGGAAAGTTCTGTGGGGCTTAAATGTGGAAAGGGTGCTCAGGTTTTGGTGCATTATACATGACAGGTAGAGACTTAGTGTGAACAAATGTGGACATTGTTGTCTTTATATAGCGCTACCTTGCGCATATGAGAGGGGTACGGAGTTGTTATTCCATGTGTGGCGGGGTGAAGAGAATGAATAAGGGTAGACAGTATGAATTAGGTATATTTCTGTGAGTGTGTATATCCATATACATAATATATATATATATATATTTTATTTTATATAATATATATATATATATATAAAAATATAATATA